>NW_020949696.1:5340505-5420152 GCF_900497805.2 Vombatus ursinus
AGTAGTAGTAGTAGTAGTAGTAGTAGTAGTAGTAGTAGTAGTAGTAGTAGTAGCAATGAGGTACAGGCCTTAAGAAAACCCCACCTCAGTTAAATACCAAATTAGAAATACTGACAACCAAAGGAGAGATTAATAAAATTGAAATTAAGAAAACTATTGAACTAATAAATAAAACTAAGAGCTGGTTTTATGAAAAAAACAAAACAAAACAATAAAATAGATAAACCTTTGGTTAATTTAATTAAAAAAAAGAAAGAAGAAAACTAAATTACCAGTATCAAAAATGAAAAGGGTTAATCCACCACCATTTTGAAGAGGAAATTAAAACAATAATTAGGAACTATTTTGCCCAACTGTATGCCAATAAATTTGACAATCTTAGAGAAATGGATAAATATTTATAAAAATATAAACTGCCCAGATTAACAGAAGAGCATGTAAAATATTTAAATAACCCCATCTCAGAAAAAGAAATTAAACAAGCCATTGATGAACTCCCTAAGAAAAAATCTCCAGGGCCAGATGGATTTACAAGCGAATTCTATCAAAACATTTAAAGAACAATTAATTCTAATACAATATGGACCATTTGGGAAAATAGGCAAAGAAGGAGTCTTACCAAATTCTTTTTATGATACAAATATGGTGCTGATACCTAAACCAGGAAAAGTTAAAACAGAGAAAGAAAATTATAGACCAATTTCCCTAATGAATATAGATGCAAAAATTTTAAATAAAATGCTAGCAAATGGATTACAACAATTTATCACAAGATTAATACACTGTGGGGGCAGCTAGATGCCACAGTGGATAGAGCGCTGGCCCTGAAGTCAGGAAGACCTGAGTTCAAATCCAGCCAAAAAAAAAAGAATAATACACTATGACCAGGTAGGATTTATACCAGGAATGCAGGGCTGGTTCAATATTAGGAAAACTATCAGCATAATTGATCATATCAACAACAAAACTAACAGAAACCACATGATCATCTCAACAGATGCAGAAAAAGCTTTTGGCAAAATACAACACCCATTCCTACTGAAAACACTAGAGAGCATAGGAATAAATGGAGTCTTCCTTAAAATAATAAGTAGCATCTACCTAAAACCTTCATCAAGCGTCATATGTAATGGGGACAAGCTAGAAGCATTTCCAATAAGATGGGGGGTGAAGCAAGGATATCCATTATACCACTGTTGTTCAATATGGTGCTGGAAATGTTAGCTTTGGCAATAAGAGAAGAAAAAGAAATTGAAGGCACTAGAATAGGCAAAGAAGAAACAAAGCTATCACTCTTTGCAGATGATATGATGATATACTTACAGAATGCTAGAGAATCAAGTAAAAAACTACTTGAAATAATAAACAACTTTAGCAAAGTTGCAGGCTATAAAATAAACCCACATAAATCATCAGCATTTCTATGTATTACCAATAAAGACCAACAGCAAGAGATAGAAAGAGAAATTCCATTTAAAGTTACTGAAGACATTACAAAATATTTGGGTGTCTACCTACCAAAACACATCCAGGAACTATATGAACACAATTACAAAACACTTTTCACACAAATAAAGTTAGACCTAAATAACTGGAAAAACATCAGTTGCTCATGAGTAGGCCGAGCTAATATAATAAAAATGACAATTCTACCTAAGCTAATTTACTTATTCAGTGTAACACCAATCAAACTACCAAAATTTTATTTTATAGAGCTAGAAAAAATAATAACAAGATTCATTTGGAATAACAAAAGGTCCAGAATATCAAGGGAACTAATGAAATGAAATGCAGGGGGAGGTGGCCTAGCTGTTCCAGATCTTAAATTGTATTATAAAGCAGCAATCATTAAAACTACTTGGTACTGGCTAAGAAATAGAGTGGTGGATCAGTGGAATAGGTTAGGTATGTAAGACACAGTAGTCAATGACTATAGTAATCTACTATTTAATAAACCCAAAGACCTCAGTTTCTGGGATAAGAACTCACTATTTGACAAAAACTGCTGGGAAAACTGGAAAAGAGAATAACGGAAACTAGGCATAGACCAAAATCTCTCACCATATACCAAAATAAAGTAAAATGGGTTCATGAGTTAGATATAAAGGCTGATACTATAAGCAAACTGGGAGAGCAAGGAATAGTTTACTTGTCAGATTTATGGAGAACAGAAGAATTCATGACTACATAGGAGATAGAGAACATTATGAAATGCAAAATGGATAATTTTGATTACATTAAATTGAAAAGTTTTTGCACAAACAAAGCCAACGCAACCAAGATTAGGAGGGAAGTAGAAAACTGGGAAAGAATTTTTATAACCAGTGTCTCTAATAAGGGCCTCATTTCTAAAATATATAGAAAATTAAGTCAAATTTATAAGAATACAAGTCATTCCCCAACTGATAAATAATCAAAGGATATGGGTAGGCAGTTCTCAGATGAAGAAATTAAAGCCATCTATAATCACATGAAAAAATGCTCTAAATCACTATTGATTAGAGAAATGCAAATCAAAACAACTCTGAGGTACCACATCACATCTAACAGATTGGCCAACAAGACAAAACAGGAAAATGATAAATGTTGGAGAAGATGTGGGAAAGTTGGAACTCTGATGCATTGTTGGTGGAGCTGTAAAATGATCCAACCATTTTGGAGAGCAATTTGGAACTATGCCCAAAGAGCTATAAAAATGTGCATAACCTTTGACCCAGCAATAGCACTTCTAGGGCTGTATCCCAGAGAGATCGTACAAATGGGAAAAGGACCCACATGTACAAAAATATTTACAGTAGCTTTTTTTGTGGTGGCCAAGACCTGGAAATTGAGAGGATGCCCATCATTGGGGAATGACTGAACAAGTTGTGGTATATGAATAGAATGGAATACTATTGTGCTGTAAGAAATGATGAACAGGCAGACTTCAGAAAAACCTGGAAAGACTTGTATGGACTGATGCTGAGTGAAGTGAGCAGAACCAGGAGAATGTTGTACACAATAATAGCCATGTCGTGCTATGACTGACTTTGATAGGCTTAACCCTTCTCAGCAATGCAAGGATCTAAGACATCTCCAAAGATAGAAAATGCTATCCACATCCAGAGAAAGAACTATGGAGTCTGAATGCACATCGAAGAAGCATACTATTTGCTATTTTTTTTCCCTTCTGTTTTGTTTTGTCTTGTTTCCTCTTTCTGGTGGTTCCTCCTATTGGTTCTAATTCTCCCTTACATCATGACTAATGTGATAATATGTTTAATAGGAATGTATATGTATAGCCTATATCAGATTGCACCCCTACTTGGGGAGAAAGGGGGAGAAAAATTTAAAACTCAAAAGCTTATGGAAATGATTGTTGATAAATCAAAATAAATTAATTAAAAAAAAAAAGACCCCCACCTTGAACTTTCCTACTTGGTCAAGGAAGTCTCTGATGTCCTCTGAGGCTGCAATCCTGTCAACTGGCCTTTCATTATCACCTATGCCCAATTCTTTGTTACCCTTAATCTAGCCCAGCCCTCCACTGACTACCTCCCCATGGCCCCAGGCCACTTCCCACCCTTGATCCTATCTAAACTCCTTTCTACCATTCTCATCAATATTCGCCCAGACCTCTCCTCCAGTCACCCCAGCCTACTGGCCACTCCCATCAAGATCCTCCCTAGACCCCTTCTCCCAGATCCCTCCTCCAGTCACCCCAAACAATCTGGCCACTCCTAGATCCCTCTCACAGAATTTTTGTATATAAAGTCCATCTGGTCACCATTAAGGTACTCAGATTCTTTAAGAGTCTAGCCAAGGGCTCACAAATATTCAGATTCCTTAAGAGTCTGGCCAATATGGAGGATCTTTAATAAACCTTGTCTTTGGCTGAAAGAAGGTTTGGGTTGAATTCATTCCGGCAGGAGCCATGTGTCATGATTTTGGGGTCCCAGTACCCCTAAACCGTAGTAGTAGTAGTAGTAGTAGTAGTAGTAGCAGCAGCAGCAGCTAACATTTATATAGTGCTTTAATGTTTGCAAAGCGATTTACAAATCTCATTTGATTCTCATAGCAACCCTGGAAATCTAGTACTATTATTATTACAGATGAGGTCCTGAGTCATTAGGTAACTTGCCCAGCTAGTAAGTGTCTAAAGTCATATTTGAACTCAGGTCTTCCTGACTCCAGGTCCAGCACCCTATCCACAGTGTTACCTAGCTGCCAGGGAACTCTGTACCTCAGAAACTACAACAGAGGACAGAAGAGTAGCAAGTAAGGAGTTCCCAAGGTATGCTGGGAGGACTAGCAACGTGTCTGCTAGCAGTAATGGCGAAGGAGCTATAAGGCTGAAGAACAGCAAGGAATGGAGAGAGGATATCTCGGGAACAAACCAGTCTGGTATCCACCAATCAGTTCAAAAGCATTTGTTAGGTGCCTGCTGTGTGCCACTGAAATAGGTGCTGGGCTACAAAGACAAAAAGGAAATAATCCCTTCCCTTGAGGAGTATACTTCCCATCATAGCACTACTACTGGTAATGTGAGTTACGTGGATTGTGCAAATTTGAGGAATAGGGGAATTGATCCTTGAACTGCCCTGTTTGAGTGCCTTTCCTTTTCTGGGGCAGTGCTTCAACGCTGGAATAGTACAGTAAGTCTAGAGGACTGGGTAGGTCCCTGGGGAGGTGGTGCTTATGGGAGGGGAAGGCTGTTTAATTATCCAGGAATCTTAATGTTTTTCTCTTGAGAGGACAGCCTTAACCCCAGGGTAGAACTGGAAGTCTGGGGGACTGTATGGTCCCTGGGAAGCGGATACTTTCAGGAGAGGGGAAAAAGTTTTTTTTCAGCTATTTATGGGACCAGGTGCAAGTCCTTTGTGGATTTTTTTGGCTAGGTTAAATAAAGCTTAGCTGTTTGATGTTTTGTTAAGTCTGAGAGCTTCAGTGAGAATAGAGGGTATTTTTCCCCTTTTTGTGGAGACCTAGACACGACCCAAATTCTAATGCTCCTGGTGGAATTTTTGAGTGGAGACAAATGAGTCAAATACTAATGGTCCCCAAGAAAACCCTGAGTAGGGGGCATGAGTCAAAGAAAGACTGCATTAGAGTCCCCGAGATAGAAGCTGGCACGTGTAAATCTGTGTAAATCTGCTGAGCTGTTTTCCTATGATCCTGGGCCATGGATTAAATAGAGTTAGTCGATGTGTCAGAGCCAGGTCTCCTGACTCCAAATCCCATGCTTTTTCCATTGTACCATGCTGATGGGGGCAATGTTTTCAAAATTCACAGGTTCCCAAAGTGGGTGAAACCATCCCCTAGGGGGTGCTAATATGATCCAAGGGGGTGGTAGTAGTCTTGGGTGCAATTGGGGGGCATTGAATAAAAGTAAGGGGGTGACAGAAGTATAAGGAAAGAAGAGAAGATAAGAAAAATTTTGAAAAACCGTTTGTACATTTTTTATCTGTTATGAAACAGAAGCAAAGTGGTAGTGATTATATTATTCTCCAAATAAACACACAAAATGCAAGTTATAACCAATTAGTGGTCAAGTCTGCTGACAAGTCTTAACAAGCAGGTGTTGGCAGGCTAGTGTGGTGAAGTCTGGCATGCATCAGCAGGAATATGTGCATGTAATGACTTGTTTACAATATGATTCTATACAGTTACATGACACAGTATTGTATCATCAAAATTTCAATGCAGGAAAAAACCCAGAAATTTACAATAAATTATTACATTTAAGATGCATCATTTTTAAATATTTTATATATTTTTTGAAATGATGCAAATTTTAAAAAAAGTTAAAGGGTTCAAGAAAGTAGATTTCTAGGGGGGTGCTGAGTAATTTTTTTTTTTTTTTGACTTAGGCAATCAGGGTTAAGTGACTTGCCCAGCTAGTAAGTATCAAGTGCCTGAGGCCAGATTTGAACTCAGGTCCTCCTGATTCCAAGGCTGGAGCTCTATCCACTGTGCCACCTAGCTGCCCCCTTGAGTAATTTTTTTTTAAAGGGGGTGGTAGGCCATATAAGTTTGGGAACCTCTGTTTCAAATCAACTGACTAATGAACACTGCTGTGAGCAAGGAACTATGGAGGATACAAAGAAGGAGAAAATGTGGTTCCTGCCCAATAGGAGCTTACAGTTTAGTTGGGGGTGGGACTAGAATATACCTAGATAGACACACAGATGTATGAAAAACTATACATAATTTCATAGAGTCTCTGAGCTGGAAGGGGTCAGAGATTAGCTAGCTCAAACTACTAATTTTCCACACATGAAAATGTGACTTGTCCATGGTCACAGAGTGACTGAGTAAGTAATGCCAAGCAGTAAATGCTAAGTGCTACAAGAGGCATCATGGTGCAGTGGAAAAAAAAACAGTGGACCTGATGTTAGAAGAAGACCTGGGTTTGAGTTCCTGATTTGCCACTTTTGTTGTTGTTGGTCAGTCGTTTTTCAGTCATTTCTGACTCTTCATGACCCCATTTGGGGTTTTCTTGGCAAAGATACTACAAGAATGGTTTGCCATTTCCTTCTCCAGCTCATTTTACAGATGAAGAAACTGAGGCAAACAGGGTGAAGTGACTTGCCCAGGGTCACACAGCTAGTAAGTGTCTGAAGCCTCATGAGGATGAGTCTTCCTGACTCTAGGCCCAGCACTCTGTCCACCGTCTCACCTAGCTGCCCAGATTTGCTGCTTACTGTATGGCTACAGGTAAGCTACTCCTCCTCTATGAACCTTAGTTTCCTCATCTGTAAATAGGGGATAATAATCTCTGTTTTGGCTACTTAGGAGGGATGTTATGAGAAAAGTACAAGTGGGAGCTGTTATATCATTCTTTGAGAGGCACAGAAAGCATATGTTCTACACTCAGCTATTTTTAAGCAGGAAGAACACAAGCCCCTTTTGCTCATTTGTGTACACATAAGCCAAGATGAACGGTTTAAAGAGTGGTCCCTGAATCAGGACAAAATCTTCCTAGAATAGTTTTTGGATTTTTCATTTGTCCCCATCATCCCCTACCTTGTTATACTTACCTGTGTCTGTCATATACTTCCCTGTCCAGTAAAATGTAAGCTCTTTGAGGGCAAGGATCATGTTGTATTTTAGCGTTGTATCTCCACGTTTCTTTTATATGGTAGGTGCAAAATCCAATGGCCTTTTCTCAGTTCTCATCCTCCTTGACCTCTCTGCAGCATCTGATACCATTAACCACTCCCTACTTTTGGAAACTCTCCTTTATGTCCATGGAGATTCTCTTTAAGACCAGGGACTAGTTTAGTTTTTACTTTATATCCCCAGTACCTACCAGAGTGCTGAGAACATGGAAGAGATTTAAGTGCTTGATGAATTGAATTTCATTGAGTTCTGCCCTCAAACCACCCTTCTTTTGAACATTCCTATTTCTGTTGAGGGCACCCCCAACCATCCAGATTTGCAACCTGAACTATCTATCAATCAATCAATCAATCAACAAGTATTTATTAAATGCCTATTAGGTGCCATACACTGAACTAGGCGCTGGGGATACAAGTACAAAGAATGAAACAGTCCAACCTAATGGGAGAAACAACAAAGACACTTACACTAAGACTTTTGGGACACCCTGTATACATACCTACATATACATACATACATATATACACACATTATACACACACACACAAAATATGTAAAGTTAAATGTAAAATAAATGTATATAAAATAAATGTAAAGTTAACAAACACATACACAAATCAGTTAACTATAAAGCAGTTTGGGAGGACCAAGAAAGGCTTCATGGAGAAGATGGTATTGAGATATATCTTAAAGGAAGGCAAGGATTCTTTGAAGTTGAAGTAAGGAGGGAGTACTTTTCCAGGCATGTGAAATGGCCAGTACAAAGACACAGAGATGGGAGATGAAGTACCACATGTCAGGAACAGGACAGTTTGGCTGGATCGCAGAATGTGGGAGGGGGAATAATGTCTGATGAGGTTGTAAAGGTTAGGGACTAGATTGTATAGGGCTTTAAAAGCTAAAAAAAAAAAAAAAAAGAAAAAAAAGGAGTTTATATTTTATCTTAGAGGCGATCATCCTGAACTCTTCATTTTCTTTTTTTTTTAACTTTATTAATTTATTTTGATTTATCAACAATCACTTCCATAAGCTTTTGAGTTTTAAATTTTTCTCCCCCTTCCTCCCCACCACCCTTCCCAAGACGGCACATAATCTGACATAGGCTATATATATACATTCCTATTAAACATATTTTCACATTAGTGATGTTTTAACGAAGAATTAGAACCAATAGGAGGAACCACCAGAAAGAGTAAACAAAACACAACAGAAGAAAACAATAGCAAATAGTATACTTCGATCTGCATTCAAACTCCGTAGTTCTTTCTTTGGATATGGATAGATTTTTCCATCATGAGGCCTTTGGAGATGTCTTAGATCCTTGTATTGCAGAGAAGGGCTAAGTCTATCAACATTAGTCATCGCACAACATGGCTGTTGCTGTGTACAGCATTCTCCTGGTTCTGCTCACTTCACTCAGCATCAGACCATACAAGTCTTTCCAGGTTTTTCTGAAGTTTGCCTGTTCATCATTTCTTACAGCACAATAGTATTCCATTCCATTCATATACCACAACTTGTTCGGCCATTCCCCAATGGATGGGCAACCTCTCAATTTCCAATTCTTTGCCACCACAAAAAGAGCTGCTACAAACATTTTTGTACATGTGGGTCCTTTTCTCATTTGTATGATCTCTTTGGGACACAGCCCTAGAAGTGCTATTGCTGGGTCCAAGGGTGCACACATTTTTACAGCCTTTTGGGCATATGAAGTCTTCTTCTTCCCTCATTCCCTAGATGTCCAAGTCCTGTTATCACCCTGTCACAACATCTCACAGAGTCCCTTTTCACCCTTCACAGAGCCCGACTCACTTCACTTTGAGGCTTCTCTCTGGAGTATTACATCACCTCCTGGCCCATACTCTTACCCTGGCCTCTTAGCTGGTCCCCCGGCTGATCTCTCTCTTCTCCAGTCTACCATCCACATGGCTACCAAACTGGCATTCTTAAAACCAAGGTGTGATCATGTCAATCCTTTGCTTAAAAAGCTTTGGTGGCTCCCTATTGCCCCTATGCAGAAATATAAGCTCACTTGAAGCAGCTCATAATCGATCTTTCCAGACTGGTTTCCCATCACTATCTCATCTTTGTTCCAGTCATACTGGCCTGTGAGCTGTAGCTTCCTGTTTGTGCCCCACTATATCCCACTTCCATGCTCTGATAGACCATGCTTGATCTCCCTCCTGACCTCCACCTCTTGGAATCTTTAGTCCCTTCAAGACTCAGCTTAAGTTTAATCTCCTTGAATAACTTTGTGTTTATTTTGTATTCATTTTTTGATGAACATGTCATTATCCATCCATCCCCCCTCCCCATAAGTTCCTCAAGGGCAGGGATCATTATTCTTTTGTCTTTGTTCCCCAATGCCTGGCACACAGTAGGTGCATGAACATTATTTGCTGAATTATCCTCAATTGAATTAATAAGTGTTTATTGAGTTGAACTGAAGAGTGATCTCGGCTGAGTAGGGTGACCTTGGTTCTTCTGGTTCTGGGCTCTCACCTTGACTTCTTCCTCTGCAAAACGAAGGGGTTGGACTAGATAATCTTTCAAGTCCTCAGCTCTGCCATTTTTTGCTCAATAACAACAAAAATAGCTTATATTTTAGAATATTTTAAGGTTTGCCAAGTGCTTTACATATAACACTTCACTGGATCCTCAAGACATCTCTAGGAGGGAGGTGCTGTTATTATTCCCATTTTACAGATTAGGAAACTATGCTCTCATGTCTCTTCAGCCCTAACACCCTATAGCTTTTCAGATGGGGTCTCCATTAGTGACAGTACAACTGCTGTTTCCCAAATGTCTTGGGGTCCTTAAGGTTAATAGTTGCATTTTTTTGGGGGGCACATTGGACATAGTAAGGGATGTGTTGTTTTTTAAATTTAAATACAGCTGCAGGAGAAGCCAAAGCACACCCAGGAAGAAAGGCACGAGGTGACCTGAACTTCCCTCACGCAACAGGTGTTCTGCTGGAACCGGTTTCCCCAGAGCAGTTGTGAAACCTCCTTTCTTTCATATCTATAAAAACAGAATGGCTTATCATCTGGGAAGACTGTGGTGCCACTTCTCTAAAAATATGGGGATGGACAAAATACCAAGGAGGTTAGCAGTTGGGGCTCCTCTTAATTGGACTCTGTCAGTATTTTTGCACAGCAGAAAAACAATTTGGTGGAAATCAGGGGCCTTCTTTGTTAATCGCAAAATGAATTGATCTAGGTTCTGATCATGATGCCTTTGGCACAAGCCTCAGATAAATAATTTTCCTTTCTTGGACCTCAGTTTCTTTCTCTGTAAAATGAGGTGATTGGTCTAGATCAATGGTATCAAAATCAAAATAGAAACCAATCCCTGTGAACCCCATATTGACTTAGAAAATCGTATTATCTATGTTGTATTGTATTTTTATTTATTCCATTAAACATTTCCCAATTATGTTTTAATCTGGTTCAGGCTTTACTTGGAATTTTGTGGGAGGAACAGAACTGTTGGCCTTGGGTTTGACACCTCTGGCTTAGGTGACCTCTGAGGTCCCTTGCTGCTACTAATATATGATTCTACGATCAGTATTTCTTAAACCAATTTGGTGAAGGCACACTTTGGGGCTTAAAAGATAATGACAGAATGCATAAATACTAAGTGGGGAAGACTTATGCATAAGCAAATCGAGGAGGGGTAGGGAATTTTCAAGCAAAATAAAAGAAACTTACTTATTATACCAAAAATTTGCAGCATGTATATATTTTTGATAGCTACATAATTTCATGTTTAATATTTTAGAGGCAGTCACAAAAGTCCATCTCTTCAACACCAATATGCTTCCTCTAATGTTATATGGCTGCAAAATGTGGAACATTATGATCTCTGAACAGTAACAACTACAGGTGACTCAAAGGGCAATGGAATGATGCATGATGCCTGAAAATAGGCTGCAGCAAATTATACATGAAAAGTGTTGTAAAAACATTATCAAGGACATGTATGACTAGAAGAACAGGTAGGCTGGCCATTTAGCAAGAATGAGAGATGGCTCTAGCACTGCATCTATAAGTGGGCCTCTAATGAACTGGGTACATCCTTTATGGAACACTTAAAGGATGACATGGACAAAAATCACACAACGTCAAAAGGTATGGCTGAGTTGTCTTATTGGAAGGACTGCTCATTGAAGTATAAGAGGTGCAGACATTGCTAAGATAAGTTTTCTCATAAATTTTCACTCACACCATGCAGAATAGCAGGCCTGGGAGAAGAGTTTGGGAAATGATGTATTAGATGATTTTTTTCTAAAGCCTGATTTCATTTCAATAGTTTGCATTCTAAGGGCCCGTCAAGCTCTGATCTTCCAGGTTCTAGGTGTTAAGGTCCTTTCTAGCTTTGACGCTCCGTGTCCTAAGAACTCTTCTAGTTTCGACATTTTTTGTTCTAAGATTCCCATCCATCTCTGTTATTCTATGCTTGTTTCTATCACTCAAAGCCTACATGAATGACATTTATGGAAAGGAGGCTCTGGGCCAAGACCTTTTCTGGCCCTGACTACCTCTACTACACTCCTCAACTGGATTAAGATCCAATAATAGGTCAACTCACTGATCTACGGCAAGTGGGACATCCGCAAACTCAGAGGGATTTTTGGCTGAAGTGGCTCGCGTGTAAAAAGGCAGCATTCTCTGAATCCTTTGAGGTCCCTGAGTCCCTGCAACATTTTTTAAGCATCCCTTGTGGAATTAATACAATCTCCTGCTTGACTCACTGATAGTCCCTTCCCACCTCTCTATTATTTTCATGATGACCCCGTTTTAATACTCAAGAGACCTGTGGAGCTTAAACCCAGATTTCCACATTTTTGCTACTATAAAGTAGATAATAAATATTAAAAAGTAAGAGATTCACCGGCCCTGGATTCAGGAGGACCTGAGTTCAAATCTGGCCTCAGACACATAACACTTACTAGTTGTGTGACCCTGGGCAAATCACTTAACCCCACTGCCTAGCCAAAAAAAGAAGAAAAAAAAAGTAAGAGATTAATGACTTGCATATGACAGCTTTCATCCAAACTTTCACTTTTACTGGGATAAATTCTACCAGTAAAAACAGTAATCATGGTTCTATATTGCTTTAAGGTTTTTAAAGCCCTCATAGGATCATAGAACATCAAATGTCCAATTTGGAAAGGATTTTAGAATATATAAAACTAGAGCTGGAAGGGACCTTGGAACATGAAAAATCAGAGCTAGGAGGGCTTTTAGAACCCAGTGTTAGAGCCAAAAGGAACCAAGGTCCAGCCTTGATTTTATACATATGGAAACTAAAGCTCAGAGAGAGATGACTCGCCCAAAGATCCCACCACAAACTGATGACAGCTGATATTAGAACCCAAGTCTTCTAATTCCTGGTCCAATGCTCTTTCCATTACACTATAAGACTCCTGCTCAAAATCAGATGCTGCACTTGTCAAAAAAAGCATGAACTCTGTCATTATTACTGAGAATAATACCTTATGTTTATGGAGTATAGTCCTCACAATGACCCTGTGAGGAAGGTGGCATATTACGATTTCCACTTTAAAAATGAGGAAACTAAGGCTCAGAAAGGTTAAGTGACTTGCCTAGGGTCACACAGCTGGTCAGTGGCAGAGCTATGGCTCAAAGTTCTCTCAGGCCACTTCTCTTCCCATTCTATCAGTGCACCTTTCAATGATGAATCCAAACTTGCCAAGCAGCCTAAGCCAGGTTGCAACTACAGGCTTCATTTACAAATTCTCCTCTTATTAACTCGTAGGTTTCCTACTTTAGCTCTCAGCTTTCTGTTTGCTGACTGTATGACCTTCAAGTTACTTCTCCTCTCTTGGCCTCAGTTTCTTACTCTGTAGAAGGAAGGTATTGGACTCAATGATTTCTGGGACATGTTTTTCTTGCTCTAGTTGCTGTGATCCCCCAGACTCCCTGGCATGTCGGCAGCAAGTGCTTGTTTGGGTAACTGACCACATTCCCAGCTCTCTGACACCCATCCGGAAAGCTTCTGTTGTTTCTGAATGGGACTGATTGAACACGTCATTAGTAACTGGACTCTATATGTACCCAAGACAGGTTACGGATCACCAAGTCTTAGTATGGGGTAAATATGGTCAATGGAGTGATTCTGAGAAGCCAAAATAAACTTGAAAGATCAGTCAGCAGAATGTAAACATCACCTAGCGTAAGAGCCTTTTAAGGAACCCTGGGACAAAGAAGCAAAGCTTTGATAATTCTGTGCAATTACTTGGATACAAACTGCAATGTCAGTCAGTCAGTCAGTGATGTATCTTAAGCAGCCATTGATCACAAGGCACAGGCTACGTTGCATTAGGTAGACATTATTTCTACCATTTATTCAAGAAATAATATGTTAAGTGCTCACTGTGTGCAGAGCCCTGGAATGGGAACTGGAAGAGATACAAAGCTGAGAGAACTAACTTCATGGAACTCACAGTCTAATTGGGGGATATGACACGTAACACAGATTATGATCATCCACAGTAATGTAGAAGTGCGTTAAAGAAGTGAAGAACATGATGTCATCCAAAGTTCGAAAGTTTAATAGCTAGGGGAATCAGGAAGGGCTTTTTGGGGGAGGTAGCATTGGAGGTAGGTTTTAAAGGCTGAGGAGGAATTCAGCAGGTAAAGGAGAAGGAAGACATTCCAGATATAGGGAATGATGTGGGCAAAGGCCAGAAGCATGAGACCTTGGGGAGCATGGAGCAGTCAGGTTTGGCTGGAGAGTAGACTACAAGGAGAGAAGCACAGTAATAGAGGTAAGGTTGGAAAGGTAGTCTGGTGATGCCAGACGGGTAAGGGCTTTGAATGTCCCCAGAGAGTTTACTCAGCAGGCAATGGGGAGCCCCTGAAGATTTCTGAGCAGAGAAGAGACAGCACCAAATCTATATATACTTTAATATTTTAAAGATTGGTCATTCATCGACATGAAAACTATGTCAATGGATGTAGATCAAGATCCCCCTAAAATTCAGGGGATGGTCTTTAAGAGTTGCTACAAAATTTCATTGTTCTACATCCAAGCTAGTGACGGGCCCCTCTTAGCAATACTGGTGAGACCTGAACTACACACATGAGGTTACTGTGGCAGTGGTGTGAGGGATGCAGGAGAGGAGAAAGTGGAGAGCAGAGGATTTATTAGGAGGTTACAATAGTCCAAGAAGGTTCTCATCAAGGTTGGTATTGGGGTGCTAATAGGAATAGAGAGGAAGGAAGGGCCATGAGAGATGCAGAGTAGGTTACTGGCAGGACTGATAACTAACACCATCATTTTACTAAATAGCTCTTTATAGTTTAGAATGCCTTCACATCTTATATCGAATTTTATCTTCATAATAATCCTGTGAAATAGTAGGTAGGGCAAATATTATTTTACAGATGAGGAAACTGAGGCTTAGATGCAACATAGCTAGGGGTAGAAATCAAATCTGAGTCTTTCCGATTTCAAGTCCAATAATCTTTCCATTTAACCTCTCTGAGCCTCAGTTCCCTCACTTGTAAAATAGGAATACTTTTTTTGGGGGGGCTAGGCAATCAGGGTTAAGTGACTTGCCCAAGGTCGCACAGCTAGTTAAGTGTCAAGTATCTGAGGCCGAATTTGAACTCAGGTCTTCCTGACTCCAAGGTAGGAGCTCTATCCACTGTGGTCCCAGGAATACTTCTTACACTACTTACCTTAAAGGTTTGTTGTGAGGAAAGTGCTTTGTAGAAAGCACTTTAAAGCGTCATTGAGATTTGGATTGTTATTGTGCCTACTACCTCTGCTACTACAGTGTGTAGACAGTGGTCTAAAACACTGAAGAGATGACTACTCCGGTTATTTCGTGAGGCCAAAATAGAGGAAGAGACAAGAGAGAAGAGGATGTTGGAAAACTGTTAAGATTATATATATATATATATATATATATATATATATATATATACATTATATTCAGCCAGTGCAGAGCTGCCTGTGGTTTCAGAGCAGCAAGTCATACCTCCAACTCCCAGGAGTCACTAAGCTTAGCACAGAGGTGAAAATTCCCTGCTTCTTGGCCTCTGGGGCAAATTGGGTATTACTAGAAACAGCCTTGGACTTGGAGTCCAAGAATAACTTGAGTTAAAATCCTGGTTCTGGCCCTTAATCTTTATTTTACCCTATAAGGCAAGTCAATTCACTTCTCTGCATCTCACTTCCCTCATCTGTAAAATGGGGGTTTAACATGTCACTAATCTACCTCATAGCATTGTTTTGGGGAAAATGTTTTGTAAACTGTAAAGTGGTCTGGAAATGGGAACAGAAAAAAAAAAAGAAATGGGAATAGTCAGAAGATCTGGTTCCAACACTTACACATACAGGTTTGCTAGCTGTGTGACCTCTGGCAAGTCACCTGCCTTCCTTGAAGCCCAGTTTACTCCTCTGAAGAGTGAAGGGATTGGGCTTGAGAGGTTTCTAAGGCCCATGTGAGGTCTGCCATCCCATGCTCTTGAGGGTGCCCTCAGCCCCGATAGGCTATGTTCTGAGGGTCTTGCCTGGCTCAAACACTCTAGGCTTCTGTGGCATTCTAAAATGGAATGCTCAAAGACGGGGGTTTATGTGCGGTGCTCTGTTTTTTCTGGATAAATAAGAAAAAAACAGCAACTTTTTAAAAAATTCCAATCCTTGGCCTGAAAATATATTTTTTAAAACAATCGAGTTCCTTTTCTTGTTTTGGCTAAGGTACTATTCTAACCAGGGAACCTGATTCTTTCTTCAATGACTAAAGCAATTGCAGAGCTAGGGGTTCATCGCTTATAACATCATTGACTAGCATCAACCACTATCAAATAAGACATGGGAGATTAAGCTAAACTATGCTCTGAGCCCAGGACTGAGTTTTGGACTTGCCTAATGTTGAGGACATCCTAGATCAGGCGTGGGGAACCTGTGGCCTCCAGGCCACATGTGGCCCTCTAGGTCCTCAAGTTTGGTCCTTGGATTGAATATAAACTTCAAAGAACAAATCCCTTAAAGAAAAGGATTTGTTCTGTAAAACTTGGACTCAATCAAAAGGCTGTACTCAAGGACCTAGAAGGCCACATGTGACCTCCAGGCCATAGGTTCCCTATCCCTGTCCTAAATAAAAGATGATGGTAAAAAACAAGTACGTTAATAACAATTTTAATCTTTTAAAACTCAATTCAAATGTCTCTTGGTGGTATTATTTACCTTTTTTTTTCTTTTTGGTAAGGCAATCAGGGTTAAGTGACTTGCCCAGGGTCACACATCCAGTAAGTGTCATGTGTCTGAGACCCAATTTGAACTCAGGTCCTCCTGACTCCAAGGCCGGAGCTCTATCTACTGCGCCACCTAACTGCCCCTATTTATCTTATTTTTATATCTTTCATTTCTATATCACTTTCATTTTCAAATATGTCTCTCCTCTCCACTCCCCAGAAAGCCAACTCTCATAACAAAGATTCAGAGGGACGACAAAAAGGAGTTCAGCAAAACCAACCATGTCTGACAGCAAGTGCAATATTCCACACCTATCAATGTCCCTCTACAAAGAATGGAGGGAGATACACTTTCTCAACTCTTTTCCAGAGCCCAAACTATTTATTATAATTATACAGAGTTCAGTTTCCATCCTTCTTTTATTTTTTCCATTTACATTTCGTAGTCATAGCATATACAGTTTTTCTCATTCTGCTTTCTTTACTCTCCACTAGTTCATATAAGTCTTCTCAAGCTTCTCTGCATTTTTCAGTCATCATTTTTTGGGGGAGTAATAATTTGTTACACTCATATACTATACTTTATTTAGCCATTCTCCAATTGAAGGCTACCTATTTTGCTCCCTATCCTTTGCTAAATGCTGCTGTCTTTAACCAATTTCATCCTCTCGGCCCAGAGGAGTATTCCCCTTAGCACTGGAACAGAGAGCCTTGTCCACTACTTCCTGCCAACCTGAAGATGAAAATGGGATGGACAATATGCAGAAGGCTGGTTTGTACATCTGGACTATGGAGCATGTGATATCAGAGTTGTTAAATTGGGTCCTTTGTACACAGGACACAGGATGTTTGAATTGGAAGGAACATTATAATGCTGCCAATGGTAACTCAAAAATTACTGAGCATTTTAAAATTTACAAGCCTTATCTACAGAGAGAATAGGAGAGTTGGGAGGCACTGGGCACAAAGAACGTCAGAGCTGGTCATGCTCTCAGTGCACAGAATGTCTGAGTTGGAAGGTTTAGTTTAGAATAGACTGCCCAGGCTAGCAGAACCTCAGAGGTTAACTAATCCGAATCCAACCTCCTCATTTTACAGATGAAGAAACAGAGCCTCAGTATATCTATTCCTGCTCTCTATGGTGAATCTCTGTAAAGATTTCTCAATAGAGCATCTATGTCTCTTCTCTTCAGGCAATATCAGTTTTGCAATGCTGATGTAAGGCTTTTGTGGCATTGAAAACTGCTTCCTTCCCTACAAGTCAGTATGAGCAACACGGCTGGTTGATGCTGAAGGTATGGGATGAACCCAAGAGTAAGAAGATAGCAAATCATGATTTAGGTCTTTTGTTTCAAATGAACCCGGCTAGCATTGAGTGTTTCCCAGAGCTTATCCCATCATCTTGCCTGCAGACGCAAGGTTAACAGAATAAGTGAAATATCTTAGAGAAAAGAGGAGTTTGACCACTAGTAGTTTGAAAGATTTGGACCACAGAATATCAGACCTGCAATGGGATCTTTGTGGTCACCTAGTATAGCCCTTTCATTTTTACAAAGGAAGAAACAGAGGCATGCAGAAAAGAAATGACTCATTCAAGGTTATACACAGAGTAAGTCAATGGCAGAGCTGTTACTTTAGGGTCCCTTGTATTCACAACATCATCTATTCTAAAGGCTCTCCTAGCTTTGACATCCTATTTTCTAAGGGGCCTTGCATTCTAACATTCTATGGTTTACATTTGAAAATTTCTTCTCTTCTAGACAGAACCTAGAACCTAGGTATTTTGCCTTCTAGCTCAGTGTTCTTTTTACTCAGTTGGAGCTGGCTCTGGTGAATGTTTTAGCAGCAACAAATGCATTTAATCTGGGTTCTAGGGAGACTTCTTTGCCCTTTGGAGATCTAAACCTTCAAAGGCAGCACCTAAATTGGAGAATGAAACTGCCACCTCACAGGTATGCATCCTGAGGAGCCAGAGAAACCCAACCTGCCTTAACATGTTTCAGTTGGAAAAACAGAGGTTTAGCCATATGGCTCCAACTGTAGGACGGCACCCTGGGGCCTTCTCCAGAAAGGCTTGTAAGGGCAAATCTTCCTCACAGTTTAGGCACAAGGTACAAACTCCACCCAAAAGGGTGATTTCCAGACAGTCAGGAAATTATTACAGTAAAAAACAAAAATGCTGGTGATCCCCCTGGTCTCTGAATTCCTGGCATATTTCTCATAGTTGGGAGCAAGCCACTCCCAAACTGCTCGATAAACTGACATCTGAGCAACTGCTGGAGCTGTTTTCTTCCTCAAAAGAAAAGAAAGAATGCAATTTCAACGGATGTTTCGGCAAGTTGGCTGATCTGGGTGCGTAAGGGAAAAAGAATGTGAACTATGCAGCCTGTGATGCTGAGGCAATAGTTTCATTGCTCAAATCCCTGAAACTGAACTAAGTGATGGTCGCCAAGACATAGTCTTCTTATTACAGGAGCCAAAGGGAACCAACTTGGGCATGATTGGTTGGGAATCCCTCCCTTGTCTCATTTTCTCTAGCTGCAAAATGAGGCTCCTTCTCATTCTGCTAGTCTCTGTTCTGAGGTTCCTTTCAGCTCTGACTCTGGTGTAGGCAAGTCATAATCTCCTCTCTGATCCTCACTCTTTCCATCTGTAAAATGGAGATAATACAACTAGTCCTACCTGCTTCTCAGGGTTATGATGAAGAAAGTTGCTTATAATCTGTAAAGGACTAGACAAAGGTAATCTATCATTATTGTTACTGCTAAGCTCCCTGACAGTGCTGACATCCTGTGACTTCTTGTCCATTTTTGTTTACTAAGCACCTATCATATGCAAGGGGCTGTGCTAGGGAAAGGAGGGAATGTAGGATGAAAAAGACCTGGTCATTGTTCCAATGAGGCTTCTAGTCTAATCGAGAAGATTAAAAAAATTTCAAATAGAAAACTATCAGCTTCTGGGAGATAAAATGGGACAACCTAATTAACTCCTTGCCTTGTGCAAGAAATAACACAAGATCACTTGTCATCAAAATGCTTCAATCACATTCCCCAGACTGCTTGCCTATGAAGGAAAGTAATATAAATCCATGTAACAGAACGGTTTCAAACCCAAAAGGTATACTTCAATTAACCAGGAAAAACATTACCCAAGGAAATCCAATTAATTGTGTATAGGATTGTATTGTAATAGGATTATAGAGCGAAATAAAGTAACAGAGTTTCAGAATTGAAAGACAAGAGATCCGTCCAGTTGACCTTCTTTCACTTTACAGATGGGGAAACTGAGACCTAGAGAGGTCATATGAGTTGTTCAAAGTCCCAAAGTAAGTCAGAGGCAGAGGTGGGACTAGAACCTATCTTCTGAATTTAGGATCATAGAATTCCAGAACTGGAACCCAAATCATGAGTCCAGTCTGCAACAATCCTGATGGATTATCCCCCAGTCACAGTCATGATTTCCAGTTCAGTATTCTTTCTATCCCGCCAAACTTCTAGGACTTCACTGTACCAACATAATGGAAAAGTTTATCGGCACTAGGTAAATCTCTGGTTGCAGATGCCAGGTCTATGCTGATTTTATGAAGAGCCTGCTCTTTTCAAATCTCCTAATTAAGGTAGATAATGAACTCCCAGCTGCTGGAGAAGCTGGGAAGGAATTTCCATGCAGTAATAGGCCCTATGAGCAAAATGTTCCTGACTATGAGTCAAGCCCCATTGGAAGGTGGGCTCAGAGAGGAAGTGGGGGAAAATCTGGCAAGTGAGTGTGCATCCTTTCGGTAGCTACAATGATTATCTTATGCTTTGTTGGCACGGAGAGAGGCTGGGAGGGTGATGGCATTGATGCCTTGTCTCTGGGAAAGACAAAAGCAGGCTCCGTCTTTCTTTAAAACTTCCTGAGCTAGTAGCCTTGCAGTTGAATGAGCTATTGAATTTTTTTCCTCCAAGTGCAGCAACCTCCCAACCCTCAAAAAAAAGGGAGGAAAAAAAAATCCCAACAGCTCAACATCGAATTTCTATGGCTGGACAAACAATATTGAGTGAGAAAATGCAAGCTCTTTTCATGACTGAGGGCTGTGTGATTGCCTGCCATGGAGCAGTGGAAAGAGCTGTATGTAGCCTGGAAGTCTAGGTCGTCGTCTTGGTTTTATGAAAAACTTGCTATGTGGTTCTGGACAAGTCATTGCCTGCCCTTGTTAAAGCTGATGACTGGTGACTTAAGTAGGAGTTAAATAATACTTGCAAAAGATTAGGAAGCATCTAGGAAGCATCTCTAGGGTTTCCCAAGTTCTGGGTAGGAACCTTAAGGACCTGGAAGCACAGGTGGTTCGGAGGGTCAAAGGATTTTAGAGTTAGGAGAGGACTTAGAGGTCATTTCATCAATCCTCCCATTTTGTAGATGAGGAAACTGAAGCCTACAAAGGTCATAACTTCCATGATCATGCAGGTGAGTAGCACAGCAGAATTGTTGTTCGTCCTTTGGAAGAGGACCAACGACATCACAGGTGATGACTTGCACGTGAACTGGATTTAAGTGAGGCACAGTTGCACAAAGTCATCAGCCTCACTCTCTCTTCCAGAGTCATGGCAGTACCGCAGAAGACAAAAGTCAAGACGACTGGTATAAATGGCTTTAAATGCTACGAGTTTGTGTTTTATTTTAGAAGCAATAGGGAATCACAGGAGCTTCTTGAGCAGGGGAGTGACATGGTTACATACATGTTTTAGAAATACCAGTTTGGCAGTTGTGGGCATAGATGAGAGAAGAAAGCCTGGAGCTGAGAGACCAATTAGTCAGCCATCAGAACAGGCCAGGCAAGAAGTGATGAGGAGCAGAACTAGGGAGGCCAAATGAATGGGCATAAGTGGAAGCCCGTGAAACCTCCTGGCTCTTGGTCCAATCAGACACCCCATTTCTTGCTCTGGGCTGTCCCTTATGCCTGGGATTCTCTCCCTCCTATCTCTACCTCCTGGATCTCCATACTTCCTTCAAGTTTCACCTTCTGTCAGTCAGCCAAAACGCATTTATTAAGCACTTACTATGTTGTGTGACAAGCCGTTCCACTATCTGCTGGCTTCAATGAGGTAAACATAAGAGAAGCTGAAAAACTATGTTGGAAAACATGGCTTAGGAGTAAGAAATGAAATAGACCAAAGGTTTTATTAAAGAACCATACAGAAATCTCACATCTATATATCATGAACACCTTTTTTTGGGGGGGGGGGGCTAGGCAATGGGGTTAAGTGACTTGCCCAGGGTCACACAACTATTAAGTGTCAAGTGTCTGAACTGGATTTGAACTCAGGTTCTCCTGACTCCAGGGCCAGTGCTCTATCCATTATGTCACCTAGCTGCCCCTATGAATACTTTTTTCAAGCACATTAAGAGGTGCTGGAAATGGCAAGCACTGAACACCACCACAAAAATTGGAACCAATTATTTCTAACACACAAGAAATAACTGGTTAGTGATGTGATAATATTTGTAAATAGACTAGTAAGAGCAAAGATATTAGAAGAACAAACATGATATGGTATACTACTAGAACAGCTCCAAGCTAATCTATTTAAATGAGCTGTCGATGCCCCCAAAATGAGAAATTGGTAAAAAAGCAGTCATTGACACAGCCTAGCACCATTTCCTAAGGAAGTTTAACTGATGCAAAGCAATTGCCAAAATGCGTTGGCTAATGGAGCCTAGAAAGTGCTTTAGCCAAAAAACATTTGACCTCCTTGACAAGTAGAGATACGGCAACCAAGGCCAAGACTGGTTTAGACTATAAACGCATTTGTAAAATCATATGCAGAAGGACAGCAGATTATGAGAGGTATATGAAGAAACTCAGTTCATGTGTCATCTCCTAGAGACCCCCTAGTTGTTAGTGCGCGCTACCTCCTCAAATTATTATTCATATCACATTATATTCCCCCAAAGAGCAGAAGTTTCTTGAGGGGGGGGATTATTTTTCATTCAGATTTTTTGTTCCTAGAGCCCGGCATAGTGTTTGCTCTTCACAGCTTGGCTCCTTCCTACCTGCCTTGTCTTCTTATACATTACTTACTCCTAGTACTCTACAGTCTAGCTTTGCTGGCCTATTTACTGCTCCTCACACACTAACTATTCTTTATCTCCCATTTGGGTGCCTTTGCACTGGCTGTCCACCATGCCTAGAAGGCTTTCCCTCATTATTGCTGCTGCTTTCAAGATTCAGCTTAGATCCCACCTTCTGCAGGAGGTTTTTCCTGATCCTCACCCTGCTGCTAGTGCCTTTCCACTTGAGGTTCCTTGTATCTGCACATACAAGTATACATGTACATGTTGTCCTCCCTGCTAGACAAGCACAGAGATGGTTTTGGTTTTGTCTTTATACCCATAGCACTTAGCATAGTCCATGGACCATAGTAAGTGCTTAATAAATGTTTTTTGATTGATTGATTATACATGGTAGGCATTTCATCAATGACTGCTGGACCATTCTGGACAGCGGCATGAGTAGGCAGCTATACTTGACCAGTGAAGAACTTTGTAGGAGAAGCACCATAAAGGATATTATCAGAGAAATGTACTATCAGAAAGAGGGGGTCCAGTTATGCAGCTGGATAATAAATGGTAACTGATGGTGACTTCTGGGTCATGTGACCAACAAGATGGAAGACTAGATACTTTCTCTGATCCTCATGACCTCTTATACTTCTCCAAGAAAGGTATTTTGTGCAAAAGATAAAAGCAATTTCAGCTGTCTCCACAGTCTAAGAAACCTTAAGAAAATAACAAATTGATGAACTAATGGCAGAGAAGGCTTATTTCTAATTCCTAGCTTGATCACCGGGCCCCTCCTCCTTTACCTGCCACTACATTGGGCACTCTGTGCTGCATCACTGCTCAGTCAGAGTACTGAGGAACTGAGGAACTGAGTCAGGCCTGAAGCAAAGAGGACTGGTATCCAGCTATGGCCAGTTCTATCTCCCCAGAAGTCACTTGGGGCAGAGACTGAGACCAGTGAAATGTGAATTGACTAGTGTGGGAGGAGACTGAGATAGCTTTGAGGTCCAGCTCCTGGGGAAACTGCCATCAAAGAGGAAGGAGAAAGAAAGTAAGAATACAAGGGAAAAAAAGATTGAAATTACCAAAGATCTCAGAAGGAAGACAATAAAATAAAGCCTCAAACACAAGCAAATAAACCATCAGGGAAGATATTAATAACAGAAGGGAATATAATATGAGATAATCTAAATGAACAAATGTTGTAAGACAAAGGAAAACGAATCAACACCTGATAGGGCCTGTGGATTCTCAAGAGAGTATGGAATTATAGCAGGATGTTCTTTTCTCCTTCCCCTCTCCATCCCCAACATTCCATCTTCCACTTTGTACCTCTGCACAAGATGTCTCCCATGTCTAGACTCTTCTCCCTCTTTGCCACCAGCCTGGGGGCTGTCTGTTCATCCATTATCTTTCATTCTCACTCCATGATCAACCCATCTCTTTTTCTGGCTGCCATACAGGTTTGCAATACATCTTTTATGCCACTTTTTGCTCACAATTTTTTGTTGGTAATATAGGGCAACCTATTCAGGCCCATTCTGCTTCCCCACTGGCATCTGAATCATTTTTGCAATTCTGATTTCACCTGTATGTGTTTTTTCCTGAATGTAGCTAAAAGGAGCTGTCAGCAATCCTTCCATTTCACCCTCTCACTTCTTTTTTTTGTTTTTGCTTTCATTTAGAGCGAGGATGTCAGGACCAATATAATTCAGTTCCCCCAGTAACATGCTGATTCCTTGGTAACTGAACAAGGATAATATCTTGAGTTAACAACCATTGAATGCTTACAGACAATGTGAAAACTCGGAACTTTTTAGCACTCTGCTCTCTTTCCCACCACTTATGCCACTCATGCCACTCTTGATGAAGAAGCACTGAGATGGGGGCCATTCTGTATTTTTCTTTGTTTTGTGGGTTGCCATGGTCAAAGAATCAATGGCCAGTTGGTCTGTTCGGCCTACTGTAAGCCTCTTTGCTAGGCTGGCCCGCAGAAAGCAGTCAGCTGCTGGGCTTGTACTTGAAGGCTTTCCAGCCCGACAGACTCTGCCAGTTTGTGTTCTACTGGCACAACATCGAAGAACTCAGGGTTTCCTCCATGCCTCAATGACTACATATGATATCCATTTAATAAATAATTACTAAATTGAAATATTTGTCCATCTGCATTGGTGGCTTTTAAGAGAGGCTGGATGAATACTTGCTAGGGATGTTGTGCAAACATTGTGTTTCCTATTCAGACAGGGCCTGAAATATATTCCTGAGGCAGGGCTTTGGAGGGATGAGAGAGCAGGTATGTAGTAAGAGTGATGCAAAAACAAAAGCAATAAAGAAAAGAAAAGAGAACAGAGTGTTCATGAAACATTTCTAAACACAAAGAAGAGAGAAGAAAGTCAGAGAGGGA
Organism: Vombatus ursinus; assembly: GCF_900497805.2. Classification (NCBI taxonomy): domain Eukaryota; kingdom Metazoa; phylum Chordata; class Mammalia; order Diprotodontia; family Vombatidae; genus Vombatus; species Vombatus ursinus. Next base: position 5,365,283 of record NW_020949696.1, read on the forward strand.
CTTAAGACAGTAAGGGCAGTGTTGGTACCACTGTGTTCAATTTAAAATATACTTTAAAAATCCAAGCTGTATGTAATAGGTTTGTGTTTTCATATAGAACCTTCTTTTTCTGTTCTCATATATGGAAATGACTGTGTTTATTGATATTTAATTGATATATTGATATATAAATTTATAATAAAAATGAAATGAAAAAAGTTAAAGAAAAAAGGAAACTGATGTCATTCAAAATCCCTTCTGCCTTTAGGTCTCAGTTACCCCAAGTATAAAGTAAGTATAACATTCCATTCATACTATCTAACTCACAGGGACTTCAAGACGATCAAATCAGAGAACTGAAGTGAAAGTATTTTTTCACAGTAAAATCTTGACATAAATGTTAGCTATTACATTGTTGTTGCTATTATTATTATGATTATTATGATTATTAATGACAACAATAATACTAAGCTTACAGAGCACTGCTCTTACAACAGTCTAGGTAGAATAATTAGACCTGGAACTAGCTTGGTGGAAGCTGGAGCAGGTAGAGTGGAGGAGGCTGATGTGAAATCAAGTGAAAATCTGCATCTCTCAAACAATCACCCATTGGACTTAGTTCTACTTTCTGGGGTGAATCCTTCTTCCATATGGCTGACAGTGACAGTCTGGGTGGATGAAACACAATGATGATGGCCAAAAGAGAGAAGATAGAGCCTCTTATTTCACCTGTTTGCTGCCAAGGAGAGTGATTTTCAGACTAGTAAGGGCTGTTGAGATGTAGCAAACACTACACTGGAGGGAAAACAAGCAATGCTTTGCAGTTCCTGGCTGGGCTGGGAAAGTAGTAGGTGTGGGAACAGGGGATGAATAGTTAATAAAACAGGATAAGTTAAAAAAAAAAAAGACTTTCTCCTCAGGGTGATTGTGAAAGGCACAGGGGAAGCATTCTTTTACCCAAATCGCCTTTGAATCTTCTTTCCCATAGCTTAATTTAGACTAACCAGTTTAAGCTATGTGTGCTACTAACTAAAAATTTATTATCTCTAGGGGGGTAGTCTTGTCCGTCAACCCAAAATGCCTTTTTTTTTTTTGGAGTCATTACTATCTACTCTGAGTAGTGCAAAGGTAACTCAGTCTACAGCAGTAACAAAAAAAAAAAAAACAGAAATGGAAAAACTCCAGAGTAAGGGTTCTTATCTTTTCTTTTTCCCCCTATCACGGACCCTTTTGGCCACTTGGTGAAACTTGTGGACCCCTTCTTAGAATAGTATTTTAAAATGCATAGAATAAAATATATCAGATAACAAAGGAAACTAATTCTCTTGAAATACAGTTCTCTCATTCCCTCTAGCTCTACTCCTCTTTATATAAAAGTTCCTGGAGCCCAGTTAAGAGCCCTCTCTCTAAAGCAATCACAAAATCATAATGTGGTAGGATTTGAAGGGATGCTACCTAAAATGGTGGACATATAAAGGTGGCTTAGAAAAGGGCAAGGTGTTTGAAGGGCTTAGAAGACCTGTGTTCGAATTGTGTCTGAGCCACTTCCTAGATGCCCTTTTTAGTTTCAATATCTCACCCAGTCCTCCTTAATCTTAGTAGCTTTCTTTTTTCTCCAGAAACCACCCCCAATTTATACGGTCACTGTCTTGTTTATACATAGTTGTATGCATGTTGTCTTCCCCATTAGATGGTGAGCTCCTTAAGAGCAGGAATTGTTTGCTTTTATTTTCCTCCCAAGCACTTAGCACAGAGCTTGTCACATGCTTATTAATAAATACTAATTGACTACGTGACCCTGGGCAAATCACTTAACATCTTTGGAGCCTCTCATCTTCTCTCATCTCAGATTCCTCATTTGTAGAATGGGCACTGTAAATACTTCAAAGCACTGCAGTAAGAAAGCATGTTGTAAACCTTAAACTTCTACATAAATTCAAGTTATTGTTAGAAATATTAGAAAGGGATTTAAAACATTAAAAAATGTATTCTAAGGTTCCTTCTATCTCTGTCATGCTATATTGTAAGGTCCCTTCTGGCTCTCTAACTCTCTGTTTTGTGGTGAGAAATCAAAAGTTCAAAAGAACAAAGCCTACAACGCAAGACCTTCCCTGCTCCAGGAAGCCCCAAGTCTGCTCCAATCCCAGGACAGTAGATTATTTCCAGCAGGAAGGAGGACATGTAGGACAGAGAGCCTGTGCCCATGAGGGTACAGGCTGTTCTGCGCACTCCTTAGAGGGCTCTCTGTGGGTTTAATTTATTATACAATAAAATGTTATCAACAAGTCCTCCAATTCCAGTCAATTGCTTATTTCATTCTGAGGATTCCTGGACCACATGCAGCAATAGTGGCAGCAGAGGAAGCACAAGTTAATTATTTACCTCCCCCAGTGGCAGAGCTGGGCTTCAGAGGAATGGCTTTGTGCCAGCCTGTTCTCCCTTCCCTTAGGTTTTGGATGACAGTAGGTGCCAGGTGGATTGAGTGCCTCTGGGTCAAAGCCAAAGCCCTTTCAGACAATTACCACCTTTGTCCCCCAAACCATCAACTCCCTTTTCTAGCTTGCTTCATAGCCCCCAGCTGGAGCCACAAGCACACAAAGTTCAATATTTGCATGGGCCTATATTTGCTTTGGCTGCCTAGTATGCCACTGAGATCTCACATTCAAATAACATTTGCTTTGTCTGTCATTCAAGGCTCTCCAAAGTTTAGTCTGTATCTACTTTCCCGATCCTATTTCTAACTCCCCTGCATCCCTACACTAATTCCTTGTTCCGGCCAGAAAGGGCTCTTCTACTAACTCTAAATTCAACTTATTCAGTTCAATTGTCTTTTCCAGGAAGCAGGGTACAATGGAAAGAACGTTAAATTTGTGTTCAAAAGACCTTGGTTTCGTAGGTTCCCAAAGTGGGCGATACCGCCCCCTGTGGGGCATTGGAACAATGGTGGGGGGAGCAGTATTTGTTTGAAATGAGGCAAATTAAAAAAAAAAAAAAAACAACAACCTGCCAAAGGGTTAAAGAAAGCAGATTTCCAGCGGGGTGCTAGGTAATTTTTTTTAAAAGGGGGCAGTAGGCCAAAGAAGTTTGGGGACCTCTGGACTTCAGATCTTCTATCTGTCCCTAAGCAATTTTGTGTATTCGGGTGAGTCACTGTTTTGGGCCTCAGTTTGTTCATTTGTAAAATAAAAGAGTTAGACTAGATCAAGGGTTCTCAATCTAGAGTCTGTGAACTTGTTTTAAAGATATTTTTGATACCAATATTTTAACATGTATATGTATTTTATAGTGTGCATTTAAAAACCTTATTCTGAGAAGGTATCCATAGACTTCACCAGACTCTCCAAGGGGTCCATGGCACAAAAAAGTCTGAGAGCCCCTGAGCTAGAAAGTCTATTAAGGTTTCTTCTGGCTTTAAGTCCTATGATCCACTGCTCTGTCTAGAGTGAAATCTTCCAGCAAGAAGAATCCAAGAGTTGAGAGATACCTCAGATAAAATTCATAAAGGAATAAATTAGCAATGAAGATAGCTCAGAGTATTAGAAACTAAACCCAAGACGGAGGTTTCTAAACAAGTAGAAGCTGTGCGATATTAAAAGATCTTAACACAAAAACACTGAAGTAGAGGAAAATTTGGCAGAAGAGAAGCAAAAGGCAACAATGTTAAATCAATACATGAATTTGACACAGGCCAAAGGAATTGACCTTGAAGACAAGAGGCATAGAAATAACTTAAGAACCTAGATCTTAGACATGTGGACAAATAAAAAAATCTGAAGAATCTTCGAATGGGACAAATTTAAAAAAATCTGAATATCATGATTCAGGAAATAACGCTAGAAAACTCTCCAGAACTTCTGTAAACAACAAAGTAATGATTAAGAGAATCCATAGAGTATTCCAGAAAAACCTATGCTTGGAAAGTACCTCAGAGGGATCATGCCCTATATAATTTCAAAATTTCGGAGTTGGAAGGGACCTCAGTAGTCATAGTCCAATCTACACTTAGATAAGAATTCTTTCTATAATATCCTCAACGAATGGCTATAGTGACTCTGCTGGATGACTTCTGATGAAGGGGAAATCTACCAACCCCCGAGGAATTCCTTGGGAGTACCACTCCTCCACTTTTGTGAACAGCTCTGGTTTTCCTTATATCAAGCCTACATCTGACTCTCTTTAACTCCCACCCACTGCTCCTAGTTCTCCCTTTTGCCCTTCCAATACTTGAAGATAGCTACCATGTCTCCCATTGAGCCTTCTCTTCTCCAGGCTGAACCTGCCCTGGTTTCATCAGTCTAATCCTCGTATGTTGTGCTCTCCAGCTTCCTCACAATACCGGTTGCCCTCTTGAATATGTTCAAACTTGTCTACATCTTTCCTAAAATGTGGCAGTCAGAATGGACACGTTGTGGAAAGATGTGACCTGACCAAAGCAGAGTACAGAGAACTACACCCCTCTCCTCCTTGACGTGGCCATTCTAAATGCAATTTAGGATAGTGGTTGCTTTTTTGTGTCATGTCTCACTGTTTGTAGTTCACTAAAATCCCCAGATCTTTTCAAAGAAACAATTGTCTAGTTGTGTCTCCCCCACATAAATGTAGAACTTTAACTGATCTTTATTAAATTTTATCTTAATAGGTTCAGCTGTCAAGATCATTTCAGGTATGAACTCCGACCCGTAGAGTGCTACCTATCTTCTCCAGTTCTGTGTCATCTGCAAATTCAACAAGCATGCCTTCTATGCCCTTGTTCAGCTAATTGATAAAAGTGTTGAACAGCCCAGGGCCAGGGAGAGTTCAGGGATCAGAAGCCTGGGCTGAATCAGAGGTTTATCACTCCCTAGCTGTGTGACTGGGCAAGTCAGTTCCTCTCTCTGATCCTCAGTTTTCCTGTTCAAGGACAACACTGATACTACTGCCTCTAGGGGTATTGCAAACTGCTAACGATAGAGTGCTAGAGAAATGCAGTATTGTTAATAATTAACTATAATTATTGTACCTTTATTAGAATTATTAACAATTAATAACAATTATTAATAATTAATAACAAATAGAATTATTAATGATGATGAGGATGAGGATGACGATGATGTACCTTTCAACTTTTATAGTCTGTGTTCTAAAGTCCCTTTATATCAAAATCTTTAGAAATCTCTTGAGTTTTCTGGTCAAGATAGGGAAGCAGGCAGGTAGGTGGGAAGAAGGAAGGAAGGAAGGATGGAAGGAAGGAAGAAAGGAAGCTTTTAAGTGCCTATTCTGTGCTAGTCCTGTGCTAAGTACTTTACAAATATTATCTCATTTACGCATTCATACTAAACTTTTAAAACACTAAAAAAGTAGATCTATGCTTAACAGGCTCAGGCCCAAGGCCCATAGACATTCTCTTGTTTGTGGACCCATTTCAGTTATTTGTCGTACCTCTCCACCCATGACTCAATTGCAAGAGACTGTTTAAAGAATCGTGACAATGGCAATTTGGTAGCTGTTCAGAGTAGAAGAAAACCCCATTGTATTCAGCCAGTGCAAAGCTGCCTTGCCTGTGGTTTCAGAGCAGCAAGTCAAACTTCGCACTCCTAGGAGTCACTGAGCTAGCTCAGCACTCACTTAGGAGCCTTTAACCAGAACTACCACATACATTCAGAGGTCAAAATTCCCCAGCTCCTTGGCCTCTGGGGCAAGGCGGGTATTACTCGAAATAGCCTTGGACTTGGAATCCAAGAGTAACTTGGGTTAAAATCCTGGTTCTGGCTCTCAATGCTTGTTTTACCAGGGTAAGAGGCAAGTCAATTCACTTCTCTGCATCTCATTTCCCTCATCTGTAAAATGAGGGTTTTACACGTCACTAAACTACCTCACAGCATTGTTATGGGGAAAATGTAAACTGTAAAGTGCTATAGAAATGGGCACAATTGTAACTATTGGCTAAATTTCATGCCACACTCGCACTATGGCCTGGCTTTCTTCTCTAGCCCCTTCAACCAAAGGCCCTCTTCTGTCTTCTGATGCTTTTCATAGAGTCACAAGTTAAAAGGATCTAGAGTGAGAAGGGAACTTTGAGATCAGCTAGTCTAACACTGTATTTTAGATATTGGAACTGAAATGACCTGCTTGAGGTCATGCTTCTAGTAAGCAGCAGAGTTGGGATGCAAACCCAGGTCTTCTGACTTCATAGCCAAGGCTCTTTCCACTCCACCTCCAACGCACCAAGGGGGTGGAGATGGAGTAACCACCAAAGGAGTGGAAGACTGGGTTCTTCTGAGCTGTCCTGCAATTACCCCGTCCCCATAGACAGACGCCTACAGCACAATCCTAGGGGCACTGCTAACCAGCTTATGGTACCAACACTGTGTGCGCTTGCTAAGGGTGAAGACCTTCCCCTCAAGTTCCATCCTAAGGAACACACAGGTGGGAAGGCTGTCCTATTGTTTAGGGGTTTTTAAACTTGGAGACAGCCTGAGCCTTCGTTAGCTGTCACTCAGACTACCACTGCCACCTCCCAATACTCTCTTCCCAGCACCAGCCCTCCAGGCCAGCCCCAAGTCCAGTTCTTTTCCTGGGTCTGTGTTGCAGAGACCCCTTCTACAGGTTCCCCCCCACCCTCACCCCACTCAGCTTGGCTCAAGCCTTAGGCTGGACTTTACAACCTTCTGTGATCTGGCTGTGATTTGCTTAGCCAGCGTTATGTCCAATGGTCATATCTTAACTCTGCACTCTAGCCAAACCAGAGGATTCCTCAGCTGTGATCTCCTGCCTCAGTGCTTTTGCCCACCATGCTCGCTATACCAGGAACATATCATTATTATTATACCTTTCAGATGTTCTAAGCCCCACCCCCCTTCTAGGTTATAAATTTGCAATCATACAAAATATGTTTGCATATTAGTCATGTTGTGAAAGAAAATGCAGATCAAAAAAACCCCCCAAATCCCTAGAAAAATAAAGTAAAAAAACAACACAGGACTCTCCTCCCACCATAAAAAACCCATGAAAAATAAAGAAAAAAAGTATGCTTCTTTTTTGCATTCAGACTCCATCAGTTCTTTCTCTGGAGAAAGACAGCATTACTGATCACAAGTCCTTTGGAATTGTCTCAGGGCATTGTATTGCTGAGAATAGTTAATTCATTCATGGCTGATCGTCCTACAATATTCCTGTTACTGTGTACAATGTTCTCCTGGTTCTGCTCATGTTGCTCTGCATCAGTTCATGTAAATGTTTCCAGGTTTTTCTGAAACCAAACTGCATCATTTCTTATAGCACAATCGTGTTCCATCACAATCATACGCCGCAACTTGTTCAGCCATTCCCCAATTGATGGGCTCCCCTCAATTTCCAATTCTTTACCATCACAAAAAGAGCTGCTATAAATATTTTTGTACATATAGGTCCTTTTCCTTTTTTTTTTTTTTTTTAAATCTTTTTGGGATACAGAGCTAACAGTGGTATTGTAGTGTCAAAGGGTATGCACAGTTTTATAGCCTTTTGGACATAGTTCCAAATTGTTCTCCAGAATAGTTGGATCAGTTCACAACTCCATCAACAGCACATTGTGTCCCAATTTTCCCACATCCCTTCCAACATTTGTCATTTTCCTTTTCTGCCATACTAGCCAATCTGATAGATATGAGGTGTTACCTCAGAGTTGTTTTAATTTGCATTTCTCTAATCAATAGTGATTTAGAGCATTTTTTCATACTATGATAGCTTTGATTTTTCCATCTGAAAACTGCCTGTTCATATCCTTCGACCATTTATAAATTGGGGAATGACTTGTATTCCTATAAAATTGATTCAGTTCTCTTTATACATGAGAAATGAGGACTTTATCAGAGAAACTAAGTTCCCCTTTCATTCTGGAAAATCTGTCCATCTACAGCAACTCTAGGGTCTTTTGGATGTTATAGTAAAGATATCCTTACAAACCAAAGTTTTAAAAGATTCCAGATCTGGATCTATGTAAAGCTGCTGAAATCTCCAACTACTGAAATCTTATCGTCACCTACTGAAAAGGCTTAGCTCATTTTCGATCTCCTTATATAATCACAGGATTCAGAGCTAAAAGGGATCTTAGATTACCTAGTCTCCCTCATTTTACAAATATGGAAACTGAAGCAAGAGAGAAGAAATGGCTTGCCCAAGGGGTCAAAGAAAGACAGCATGGACCAGTGTGGCACATGGACAGCATGGACCAGACCTGTAGTCAGGAAGAAATGGGTTCAAATCTCATCTCAGATATTTAATAGCTTAGCTGTGTGACCCTGGGAAAGTCATTTAAATTTTCTGTGCCTCAGTTCCCTCATTTGTAAAATGAGAGTTTTGACTCAATGACCTCTAAGTTTCCTTCCAGTTCTAAATCTATGATCACATAGGTGGTAAATGGTAGATCTAGGATTTGAACCCAGGACCATGCCCTCCCTCAGCTGAAAGTGACCTCACCCTCATCTGATCTCAAGCACCTCCCTTGTATTTCTCATATTCTAATTTGTGTGTGTCTTCTCAGCCCAGACCTGACTAAGCTCCAGGAGGACTATTCCATTACTATCTGTATCCTCCTGGAGTTCAGCACAACAGGAGGTATGCACACAGTAGGCATTTAGTGAATGTTTATTGAGGTGCGAATCTTACTACTCACTTTCTAGAAATGTAAATCACATTGTTAACACACCTTGACTATGATGTAATCACCCAGAGGCAAAAAGTATAGGCACAAACTGAAGTCATCTAGCTAGGTGCAAAATAGCTAACTAAAAAAAAGAAGTCTACTCAATAAACCATGATTATGGCAATCCTGGGGTTCATGGAGCAAGGAGCCATTTGGGGATGCCGGCAAACGTCTGGAGGCTCCCATGTTCTCCATGCTGTAATTCCAAGGCAATCAGATCTGACAGCATGAGTCATCTGATCTCACACACAGCATAGAGCGAGGGCAGGCTCCCAGAAAGCTCTCCCTGAAGAAATGAGCTACTGTGGGAGAGGAAGGAGCCACTGACCATGAGAGAGTAAAGGCAGGAGGCATCACTGAAAAGTAGTCTGGGGAAGGCCTGACTCTGTGTGTGTGTGTGTGTGTGTGTGTAGTCATATTTAATATATAATAAAGAGAATAGCTTTTTAAACATACTAAGCAGAAAAGTCTGCAAAATGACTTATTGTATTTCTTGGAGGTGTATTTATTTGAAAAAATCAGTGTCATTATTATTTTTATTATTATAATTTTTTTTTTTGCTTTTTTTGGTGAGAAAATCGGGGTTAAAGCGACTTGCCCAGGGTCACACAGCTAGCAAGTTTCAAGTGTTTGAGGCTGGATTTGAACTCAGGTCCTCCTGACTCCAAGGCCAGAGCTCTACCTACTGCACCACCTAGCTGCCCCCATCAATATCATTCTTTCAGAATCTATAGCTCCCATCTCAAGAGTGAGGGCCCAGTGAATGGCCTCAAAAAACAAGAAAATGGCAGTGGGGTGGGGTGTGGAGAGTTGGGGGAAGAAAGAGTCTTGAAGAAACGGCTTTAAGAAATGGCTCCCATCTAGCAGTACCATGGGATTTATAGCTGGAAGGGACCTGAAAGGTCACCTAAGATAACTTCCTCCTTTACAGATAAAGGCACAGAGCCCAAAGAGACAAGGTGCTTAAGGTGACTCAGAGAGTAAGTGTGACAGTGCCAGGACTGGAGTCTAAGTTATCAGACTCCCAAAGCAAGCCTGTTTACACTATCACAAACTGCCAGTAAATTCCTGTGAATGAGCTGCCCCTGCCCCTCCTCAATGCTTTTCCTTTCACTGCACTGCCCTGTGCAGGCAGGCAGACTCATCCTCTCTGTTTCGAGGTACAGAACAAAGGCAGCTGCAGTCTTCCAAGTGGGTGGACAGGTTTCAGGCTGAGTCAAGGGTTTTCTAGAGTTAAGGAAACAAAGGCGGGAAAGCCACCTCTCTCCACATAGAGCAGCTACAGTCCAGCCTTTGCTGCCAGCAGACCCTTTTGTTGTAAAAGGGACTCACTGGTGATATCATGACCTTGCCTAGGTCATCTCTGTTGGAGGCATTGCTGCTAACTTCAGGATGCCTGGTGAAGCTCGGTGGCTCAAAGGAGAGGTGGCTCAATGGCTGGCAGGTGTGTTACCTGCTAAGAAGGGAAGGTGGTACAGTGGCTAGAGCACCGGGTTGGGAGCCAGAGGGCATCTGTGGTCAATCCCCACCCCTGTCATTTACTGACTGTGTGGCCCTGGGTGAGTTAAGTGCTCATTCGACAAAGATGATTTCCAGATCTATATATTTAGCCCCAGTCTCTAGCCTCCATCACCAACCGCCTTTTGGACATCTCCTACCAGGAGTCCTTTGGGCATCACAAACTCAGCATGTCCAAAAGAAAACTTCTTTTCCTCCTCAACCCGCTCTCCCCTGCCCCATCTTCTTTATTTTGCTTTTACTGCTGAGGGAATGATCATCCTCCCCATCTTGGTTTCATCCTTCACTCCTTATTCTCACTCACCCTATATAACAAACAGTTGCTAAATCCTGTTGCTTCTCCCTTGCCAACATTTCCAGTTTAAGTTTCCCCCTCCCCACTCACACAGGCACTACCCTCCTTAAGGCTCCTGTCACCTCTCACCAGGACTGTTGCAATAATGTTCTCATTGGTCTCTCTGCCACAAGTCTTTCCTCACTCCATTCATCCTCCACATAGCTACCAATGTGATTTTCCTAAAGCACAGGTCTGACCATGTCACCTTTCATTCAAAAAACTCAGTGGTTCCTTATTATCTCTAAGATCAAATAGTTAGGCGATGTATTGGATAAAGTATTATACTTAAATAGAGACAGGAATACTTGAGTTCAAATCCTGTCTCAAATGCTAGCTGTGTGACTCTCAGCAAGTCACTTAACCTGTCTACCTCAGTATTCTCATCTGTAAAACGAGAATAATAATAGTACCTACCTCCCAGGGGTTACTATGGGGATAAAGTGAAATAGTATATGCAAAATGCTTTGCAAACTATTATCATTATATTCAAAGTGCTTTCTTCTTGACTCACAGAGGCTGGCTACTATTTCACTTCACAAAGAACTATCCTTAGGGCATAGCAAACTGTGGATAATTCCATAATTACAGAATACTTAGAACCACAGAATCTCAGGGCTGAAAGGGACTGCAGGTCACCTGGTTCACTTCATCTCATGCCAGAATCCCCTATACATTATCCCTGTCAGGTGCCAATCATTCAGTCCCTGCTTCAATACCTCCAGTGACAGGGAGCTTACAACTTCACAAAGATGTCTATTGTCCTAGCCTCTGGGCTATGGAGCTCACAGAGAGAATTAGAGAATGTTACAGAGAGAAAAAACCATAGCACATAGATTTTTAAAGCTGTCAGGGACCATAAGATATAGAATATCAAGTCTAGAAGTGGCCTTCAAGCATGTTAGATTTGGAATGGCCTTTAGAACAGAATATCAGAACTGTAGAATGGAGACCATCTAGCACGCCGCCTGAATTTAGAGCTGAGGACTCCCTGCTGTAGGGACCACCTGTCTCGAGCTGCATAGAGAATGGGGTAACAGCAGCAAGGGCAGGCACTGGTGCTGCTAAGAGACCAAGGGTCCAGCTGACCAACGACCTCTTCAGTGCCAAATTGGACAGCCTTTCCTCTGGGCGGGGATGTGGCACTCTCTTCTCCCGAGGTCTTCATGACCCTGCCCTGTCATTGTCCTTCATACAAGTATCATCATATTCCACCCCTTACGTGTGGATATAACTCATGGTTCCTCTTCTGTCTCTTTCTCTTGGTATTCTCTCTCTTGATAATCTCATCCATTCCCATAGATTCAACTAGCCTGCTATGCAGATGACTCCCAAATAATAATAGTAGCTGACATTTACATAATACATTAAGGTTTGCAAAATACTTTGGAGAAGTTATCTCATTTGGACCTTGACACACTAGGAGGTAGGGGATATTATTATTTCCATTTTACAGAAATTGATATTTAGAGAAGTTGTGACTTGCCCAAAGTCACATAGCTACTAAGGGACTGAGGAGGGATCTGAACCCAGATGATGGACCCAAGTCCAGCACTCTCTCTTAAAATGCTTCTTAAAATCTGCTTATACAGTCTTCATCTCTCTCCTGAGCTCTAGACCCACATGTATCACCACCTGGATGTACCCGAGGCACATCACACTCAATGGGTCCAGGGCAGAACTCATTATCTTTATCACTGAATCTTCCCCTAATTCCTGCTGTATTTTTGTTCTGAGCACCACCATTTTTCTGGTCACCCAGGTTTGCAACCCAGGACTCATCATCCTTGACTTTTCACCTTCACTCATTCCCCACAATGAATTAGCTGCAAAACTTCATTGACTTCACCTCTTCAATATCACTTACATTTGTTTCCTTTCCAGCTGTGAAATTCTGTGACTCTTGAGTTGTTATAAAAGGCAAGGAGGGCAGCCTACTCCAGGCCATCATTATCTCCCAGAGGAACTACTTAATTGTCTCTAATTTGATCTCCCTGGATCCAGTCTCACCCCTCTCCAATCTATCCTACTCCATGCTCTTTTTTAAAAAGACATTTTTACTGATCTTTTATCTTTTATCAAAAGGGAATATCATCATATTTATTTCTAAACAGGTCTCTTTCCCCTATCCTACACAATGGACATCCCTGGCAGCAAAGAATAAAAAAGAAAGGAAAAAAAAGCAGTTTCATCAAAACTAACCAACAGATCAAATGACTCTGACAATATATGCCATGTTCCAAACCTCACATCTTCCACCTCTGCAAAGGAGGGAAGGAGGTGAATTTTCTTACCTTTTCTGAGGGTCAAACTCTATCCTTAAGCCTAACTAGGACACTCCCATGCTTGGAAAGCTTCAGTGGCTCCCCTGGGCCTTTAGATAAAGTAAAACTTGCTTTGTTTGGTCATTAAGGCCATTCTCACAATCTGGTTCCAGTTTATCCTTCCAGCACTCTGTGCTCTGGTCACACAGGCCTGCTGGGTGCTCTCAGGACACAACACTCCATTCCTGATTGTGCTGTTTTGGCACAGACTGTCCTCTATGCCAGGAATGTTTTCCCTCTTCACCTGTGCCCTCTGGAATTCCCAGCTCCCTCTCCAAGGCTCAGTTCAAGGGTCACTTTCTTTAGGAAGTGTGTCAGGAGGCCTTTCCAGATTCCTCTAGTTCTGACTGCTCTCCTGAACACCACTAGTGGCTAAGGGCTTTCCCACCACCTGGCATGCAATGCTGTGTATCTGTGTACAACAGGTGCTATGAAGGCAGGTATCGCATCTTATCTAAACTCGTTACCTCCCCCAGTCATAACCACAGTCTTTTGCACACAGTAAGTGCTTAATATGTGTTTCTTGAAGTTGGAAGCTACATCCTTCCCTGCCAGCTTGCCTTTTGTGACACCTCAGTACAATGAGGGTTTGGCAAAAGTACTGAGTGCCTTAGATGGTGTTTTTCCACACGGTGAGACTGAGAGCCTGTGTCTGGAAGAGCTGCAAAGCCATGGAAGGGAAGTGCTTGGAAGTCCTGTGAGCATCCCTAGATAGTCTGTCATTGCTTCTGGCCAGATGACAATGTAGGAAGGTCGATGCTATAAGGGAAGAGGCCATGGTGTCATCTCCACTTTGAGGTCATCTGGCCCTGTGAAAGGGCCCCAGTCCAAGGTCTCTCTTCATTTTTCCCCCTTTATAAGGTCAGAGACCTTATAAATTTGGAAGGTCAGGAGGGCATTCCAGTGTGCAGGCATTTCAGAACCAGTACAGCACTGATGCCCTGAGGAGAAAGGAGTGAACTTCTGGCCAGAAGAAGCTGAGAGGAGGATTCATCTGGAAGTCATTCTGGAATTAAACATGAACTTGGTGGGACCAATGCTATGTAGGAACTGAGTTAAGCCTGAGTCGAGGCCTGTTCCCCCTAGAGCCTAAGATGGCGTAAGGAGGAGTAGGGCCCTAAGGTGAGTGTGTGGGGATGTTTATCCATATGTTTCTCCAGTATCTTCAAGATAAATGTCCTATTGTAAAAGCTAATCAATATTAAGTGGTTAAATGGAACTGTGGTACTACGTATACCCCTAAGAGTAGCCTCTGAGAGTGTGAAGAACACAAGCACTGGGGGACCTAAGCTGATAGCATTAGAGGAAAGCTACCCCGGCCCCACTGAGTCACCCCCTAGAACTCCAAGCCACATAAGTAGCAAGCTTTGTTTGTCAGAGAGAGAGCCAGAGTCTGCAGGCTACAGCAGCATTTCAGAGTAGAAGCATCTCTGTGGCCACTGGGCCCAATGCGGACTGAAGAAGAACCCTTTCTATGGTACTCTGAACATTCTTTTTGCTCCTAAGTCTCTAGTGAGAGGCGATCCACCACTTCCTTAGGCTTCCCATTCTACTTCCGGAAAGCTCAATCATAAGGAAGTTTTTCTTATACCACTTAAATCTACCTTTTTGCAACTTTCAACTACTGCCCCTAGTTCTGTCCTCTGGGGCTGTCCTGTAAGGCCCCTTACAGCTCCGAATCAGCGAGCTTAGATGCTAAAGCTGGACCCTCGACAGTGATCACGTCTCTTTAAGGCTCTCTTCTCCAGGCTAACCATTTATTCCCTGGATACAACTCCCATATTCCCACACCTAAACCTTTGTTTATGCCATTTCCCTCTACCTAGAATTGCCTTTCTCTGCTTACCTGAATCCTGGCCATCCTTCAGGGCCCACCTTGGTCCCCTTCGTCCAGGAAGCCTCCCGCTCATCCTAGGTCACCTGCCTACCAGCCAGTAGAGCCCTGACCATTTGTTTCACTCTTTGGGTCCTTTTGTATGGCCTGCCTTAGCTTACTGGGGTTCCTTTTGAAAAGTGTTTCTTTTCTAATTAGATTGGAAGCTGGGTGAGATCAGGACCTGTCTTCTTTATCTTGTGTCTCCTATGCAGCTGTCTCAGATCCATGGCATCATCTTTGACTCTCCCCTTGGGCCCCATGTCTAATCATACGCAAAACCCTGTTACATCTACCTCCCAAACCTATTTCTTCTGTCTCCCTATCTGCTTGGGTCCAGTTTCCCCTTGCCCAGTTCACATTTCGCCCATTTTCCTAACTCACAAGTCTGACTACACAACTCCCCCACCTTCCCTTACTCCCCACTGCCCAGAGGATAACATACAAAGTCCTCTATGGTCCTGCATAGTTTCGCTCCAGCCTGTCTTTCCAGCCTTACTGCACATTATTCTCCTTGGTGTACTCTGTGTACCAGCCAGATGCAACTACTGATTCATCTGGCTATTTCCTCACCTCTGTACATTTGCTCAGATCCTTCCCCCTGGAATTCAGTTCAATTCGATGAACATTTGTTAAGTGTTTTCTGTATGTGAGGCGTTGTGCTAGATCCTAGGGATATAAAGACAAAACAAACAACGGTCCTTACCCTCCAAGAGTTTATATTCTATCGTGGGGTTATGACACGTGGAAGTAAATGCAAAGTAATTTGAAAAATGCACTTCTTATCTCTGCAGCTTGAAATCTTTCTTTTCTTTCAAGGCCCAGCTCAGCCCTTACTTTCTCCATCAATCTCTCCCCTCCACAGATTCTCCTAGAGCACTCTGTCTGGATCTTTCTTTAGTGCTTGTCATATTCTAGTTAATTTCATCTTAATTGAACATTGCCCATAGTAGATTTTAAGCTATCATGCTGTGGTAAGAACATCTGCCTTGGAGTCATTAGAAATGGGGATGGAAGGAAATAAGGAAATAAGCATTTATTAAGTACCTACTATGCTTAACAGTGCTGGGCGCTGGGTGCTTTACAAATATTATCTCATTTTATCCTCCTAACAACCCTGAAAGGCAGGTGCTACGATTATTCCTATTTTACAGTTGAAGAAGTTAAGGCAGACAGAGGTTAAGTGACTTGCTTGGGGTCATACAGCTAGTGTGTATCTGAGGCTGGATTTGAACTCGGGTCTTCCTGACTCGAGGCCCAGTGCTTTATCAACTGCATCACCCAGCTGCCTCAAGGGGTCATAGTACCACAGTTCTGGAGCTGGAAGGTGCCTCAGAAGCCACCTAGTGCAATCACCTCATTTTACAGATGAGGAAACTAAGGCTTAAAGGTTAAGTGAGTGGCTAAAGGGTATTAAGGTAGTGCCAGCAGTGGGACTGGAATAGAGGCCCTTTGATTCCAGAGCCACTGTTCTTTCTACTATATCCATATGAGCTGTGGAACCTTCAGCGAGTCACTCATCCTGTGCAAGCCTTGGTTTACTCATCTTTAAAATGGGTACAATACCACTTCCACTGCCTGCTTCACAGGGGTGCTGTGAGGAAATGCTTTATCAGGTGTCACATCCATGTGAATTATTAGTGTTTTTCATCTTTGTAACCTGAGCACCCCAGCACAAGGCCCTGCACATATTGGGTATTCAGCAAATGTTTGCTTTATTGGACTGATGTGTGTACTAAGCACCCACCTAGGCTTACTGGTCCCAGGTTTCAGCTGCTTTGACTTTGTCTCCTTGGGAGCTCTCTCCCAGAAGGAGCATGTTGGTTTTGGCAGTGAGTTAAAATTCTGTGTGTGCATAATAAAAAACTAACAAAGTTGTAAAGATAAAAGACCTCAGCACCCTTTCACCTCATTAATTTGAAAACCACATTCATAAAGTACTGTTCCTTCAATCCTTCAACCCAGCTGGGTGTAGAGGGACCAGACTGGGAAGTAGGCTGGGATGGGGCGTGGGTGGGGGTGCTTAGGAAACCTGATTTCTAGCCCCAGATCTGCCACTTTCTGGCTGGGTGGTCCTAAGTAAGTCCCTTCCCCACTTGGTTGCTTAGAGTCCCATAAAATGGACTAAATGATCATTACACAGTCCTTTTAGCTCTGTAAGTCTTTAAGGAGCTTGTGCTCATCTGTCCAACTAGAGAAACTGAGGCAGGAGAAAATCATTATTAACTACAGTTGGGTCTGATTTGTATTCCCTTTTCTTAAAGTTCTTTCCTCCATTATTATCCTAGGAAATAAACAAGAGGCAGCTGGGTATAGCAAAAGGAGCCTGGAACTAGAGTTAGAAGACCTGGGTTGATAGTTCTGTGACTTTAGAAATTCACTGGCCCTTTTCTGGGTCTTATTTCATCTGTAAAATGGAGGTGACTACTCCAGCTCAGGATTGTATAAGGAAAGTGCTTTGTACACTGCAGAACAGCATAGAAATGGGAGCTACTACCATCATTCATTCAACAAATACTTACTAAAGGGAATCCATTAGCATGATCAATCTTTGATCACAACATGACAGGATATTAACAGACTTATTTATTCCATTCTGCTACTCTGACCTGCAGGAAGAGAAGAGAGGAGGGACGTGGACAGGAAGGGATGGGAAAGGGAGGGGATAAACTCGGAGGTGTGAGTTAATTCCTAGTAGAACAATATCTGGGTACAGAAGGTGTGTAGGCTTGAGGACATTAAATACCAAGTATTTCCATTCCACCACAACAAAAATAGCAATTTACTTACATCTGGGAATGACTTGACTGTACCCATTTCTTACACTCAGATCCAAAATAGAATAACTGTCACGAGGCAAATTAACACAATTTAATTTCGGCCGATGAGATGCCAATAAAGCTCTGATGTAAGGACAACTCCAAAGTCACTAGCATGAGGAATTCACTACGGGGGAATAGCTTTCTCAATATAGTCATTAGCTGACAAATAGTGTGAGGACGGCCCCATGGCTCTGCAGAGTTAAACCACTCCGTGGGCTGGGACTTGTAGAGAATTTGGCATCTGTAGTAGTGATGGGGTGGGGGGAGGGGAAGGAAAAGTGGGGTGGTGAGGAATGAAAAGTCTAAGGAGCTGAGTTTCACTGAATTCTGAAGTTTTTATTTGTGGAAAGTAAGTTCACTGCGAATGACATCAGACTTACAAGTTACAATGCTGCTATTGTGAGGCTCTGTGCATAACAAGCTATTGTGGAATAGCTGCCATGGGAGATTGTTGAGACCCCCAGTGCAAGGCTGGAGTAGTGGGAGAACACCAGCACAAGCGTTCTGCAAGCTCATGGGTCCTTTGGCATGTACCATGTAATTTTCCCTTCTAGCAACTAAGTGAAAATCTCACTCATGAGAGAAATCTTAGACTCTCCAAGTTATAAGGGGCTTCTGAGGGCATCCAGGAATCTCCTCTGCAACATGTCAGGGCATCATAAAACCTGTGCCTGGAAATCTCCTGTGATGGGGAGCCCATCATGAAGCAGCCCACCTTACTTTTGGACAGGGAAAACACCACCACCAGGGCTTAAATGCTAGCTTAGATTGCCCCAGATTACATCTGTTTTATGTCTTAAGCAATTAGCTAATTGGATGTTAGGGTGTGTTTGATACTATGGGGGGAGTCGATTATAATGTATTAATACACTTACTACCAAATACTATTACTGTTACTGCAAAATGGAGAAGCAGTGTGGAATAGAAGACAG
The DNA here is from genome assembly GCF_900497805.2 of Vombatus ursinus. Taxonomy (NCBI): domain Eukaryota; kingdom Metazoa; phylum Chordata; class Mammalia; order Diprotodontia; family Vombatidae; genus Vombatus; species Vombatus ursinus. Next base: position 5,383,727 of record NW_020949696.1, read on the forward strand.
AGCAGTGACTTTCAGAGTCAGAAAGACCTGGCTTCAAACTCCTCTTTGACATGTGTGTTCCTGGTCTTAGAGAACTGTCTGGCCTGCTTGGAGTCACAGAGGACCTCTGCTAGGGCCCAGAACAGAAGTTTCCTCAACTGGAGCTCTCTGTACCAATGAAATCACAGATCTGGGCCAAAAAAAAAAATAAGACAAAATGATGCCAGTCGGGGATAAGAACCACGGTCTTCCTGTTGTTATTGTTCAGTCGTTTCAGTCATGTCCAATTCTTGGTGATCCCATTTGGGGTTTTCTTGGCAGACATACTGGAGTGGTTTGCCATTTCCTTCTCCACCTCATTTGACAGATGAGGAAACTGAGGCAAACAGGGTTAAGTGACCTGCCCAGGGTCACACAGCTACTAAGTGTCTGAGGCTGCATTTGAACTCACATCTTCCTGACTCTAGGCCTAGTTTGCTATCCACCGTACTGCCTACCTGCCCCACAAATAAGGTCCTCCATTTCTGCACACTGGGCATTTTCACTGTCTTTCCCACATACCTAGAATGCTTTCCCTCCTCATCTCAGACTGCTGGTGTCTCTGGCTTTCTTTAAGTCCCATTTACAATCCTACCCTCCACAAGATTATCTCTGATTTAGCCTGTATGTAGTTTTGTTTGTATGTAGTTGTTTGCAGGTTCTCTCCCCCATTAGACTGGGAGCTCCATGAGGGCAGGGGCTGTCTTTTGCCTTTCTTTGTGTCCCCAGCACTTAGCACAATGCCTGGCACTTAGTAGGTGCTTAATCAATATTTATTGACTGAGTGAGAGTTATGTGGGCTAGTCTTCACTCTCATTTGTGCTATCCTGGAAACCTGATGAGCTGCTAACCTCTTCTTCCACGCATGGATACCAGTCCAGCTTAATTCAACAAACAGTTACTAAGCACATATCATACACCAGATACTGTGCTAGGCATTTGGGAACATAAAGATAGGAATTGAGACAGTTTTTCCCCTCAGGTAGGTTACATTCTCCTAGGGAAATGGAACGTGTACATAGATAAATAGATATATATATAAAACCTAAATACAAACTGATGGATGTGTGTGTGTATATCAGGAAAGGTCTCTTGCAGGAGGTAGCACCTGAGCTGAGCCTAGAAGGGATCTAAGGGCTCAAAGACGCAGAGATAAGGAAGGAGAGAACCCCAGTCATTACTATCTTGTTTATAGTCATTCTGGTGAATGTTTTTTCCTTGACCAGGAAGGAAGGTGTGTCTCTTTCAGCCTAGGGGTAGTATTCCCTATCCTTTGCTGCTCGTTTCCAATCAGTTGTGAAGGTCTGCTGATCTCATCTTCTATCTGTTTCCTCATCTCTAATTCCAGGGCCACCACCCCAGCAAAGGCTCTCTTTTCCACCTGGCTGGATTAATGCAGTAGCCTACTACAAGGCACTCCTCTCCCCTCTCCCCAACTCCAATCGGCACTTTACACTGTTGCCAGAATAATCTTCATGCACAGATCTGGCCATGCCATGCCTTTTGCTCAAAAACCTTCAGTAGTTCTATAATTTTTCTTGAGTCAAGATCAAATGCCTCAGCCTGGGATTCAAGGTCCTGTACAGTCTGTTAGCACCCCATCTACCCAATGATTTCTCATACTATAATCCTTCCATTCACTCCACACCCTCTCGTCAAATGGAAACTCCCCTAACCATGGAGCCCAGTATTCATGCACTATCCTCCCTTTCTGCCTATGCTCACACTGTTCTCTAGGTCTAGAATGCCCTCTTTCCCCTTCACCTGTTAATAATAATTTGTTGTTGTTGTTCAGTTGTATCTGGTTCTTGGTGACCCTATTTGGGTTTTTCTTGGCAGAGACACTGGAGTGGTTTGCCATTTCCTTCTCCAGCTCATTTTATAGATGAGGAAACGAGACAAACAGGGCTAATAGTATCACACATTTCCATAGCGCTTTGAAGTTTAAAAAGTACTTTCTGCATAACAAACCCCATGATAAAGGTAATACAAGTGTTATTATAACCCCAGAGGAGGTCAGAGAGGTAAAGTGACCAAGGCCACATTGCCAGGAAGAGTTAAAAGTTGGATATCAACCTAGATTTCCTGATTCCAAGACCAGTCTGCTTATACCTTGCCTTCTCCCCCATCTCATATTCTGCAATCCAGTGACACTGGCCTCCTTGTTATTCCTCAAACAAGACAACCCATTTTGGGACACCAGGTATTTTCATTTCTTTTTTTTTTTTGGCTAGGCAATGGGGTTAAGTGACTTGCCCAGGGTCACACAGCTATTAAGTGTTATGTGTTTGAGGTGGCATTTGAACTCAGGTCTTCCTGAATCCAGGATCAGTGCTCTATCCACTGAGCCACCTAGCTGCCCCTTTCTCATTTCTTTCTTTCTTTTTTTTTTTTTTGACACCAGGTATTTTCAATGGTTATCTCCTTTGCCTGGAATTCTCTCCCTTATCATCTCCGCCTCTTAGCTTCCCTGGAATCCTGCAAAACTCAGCTAAAATCAAAGCTTCTACAAGAAACCTTTCCCAATCCCCCTTAATGCTTTTGTCTTCATTCTGTTGATCATCTCAATTTAACCTCTACATATCTTATTTGTGTAGTTGCTGTTGTCTCTCCCATTAGACCACGAGCTCCTTGAGAGCTGAGACTTTTCCATTTTTCTTTGCAGTCCTAGCACTTAGCATTGTAGTTGGCACATAGTAGGCACTTAGGAAATGCTTGTTGACTTGACTTCCCATGAGGAAGAAAAGTTCTGTATGATCACAACTTATATGTGGAGGAAGGGTATGTTATTCAAAACATTACAAGTGGTTAATTCTTGGCAGTTCATTCTTTCGCTTCTTACCCTCCATCTCAAAGTACCAGGGAAGGAAACTTGGATGTCATCACTCTCAACCTTACCTGAAGCTTGAACCCCCACTACAGAAGCATAAAGTCATCTAGCCTCTGCTTGAATGCATTCAGTGATACTAATTCCTGGGACTGCCCATTTCATTTTTGGAACCTCTCCGGAAAATCCTTTTAGAATCAGCTAGAAATTGTGAGGTTCCAGGATTCAGTCCAGACTTGGCAATCATCAGGGCATGGCTGACAGTATAGCCTCAAGACTGTACTTAATTCTCCATTCAAGTACAAACAGCAGTTGGTGTGGGCACCTCGGGACTTACTTGAAACGGCTTCCGGCCTGGCTGTTTCTCTCTTCTAAGTTTGCCAACATGGAGGTAAGAACGTGAAGGTAAATGTTTATTTAAACTCAACTGCCCCAAGCTCCCCCTTTCTACAACCACTGGCTTTGCCTGACTCTGGGTGGTTACACAGTGAGACAAGAACATATAACAAGGCACTTAAAGCAGGTTTTCTGTACATTTCTGCCAAGATACATAACTGGTTTACTCCAACTGGATGATAGGACTTTGGAGATAATCTAGTCCAGCTCCCTCAGTTTATAGATGAGGAAACTAAGGGGTAGAGATAGTAAATAACCTGCCCAAGGTTCTAAGATAGGCACCCAACTGTAAAACCAAGGTTCTTTCTACTGTTCCATATCAGCCTTCCTGAGTAATGATGGCAGGACCGTTAAATGTTAGTTACTGGACATGATTTTCTGACCCTTAGCTACAGAAGGCAATTTCTCCAATTTTAACATAAAGGAGACCAATTCACTGGTTATTACTGATATCTGCAAAGATAGTTTGCATTATTCTTATACCTTTGACTCAGCTCATAATAATGATAGCTCTCTACAATTCGAAAAATTCTTTCCTCCCAACAGCCCCATGGGAAGGGTAGTGCAAGGGTTATCACTCATGCTTTAGGCTCAGAAAGCTTCAGTGAGTTTCTCAGGTCAGCCAGTAGTCATAGAATGTTAAAGTGAGAAAAGATTTTAGGGACTGTCTTGTCTAATCTAACTTTATAGATGAGGTAATTGGGGTTCCGGGAGATGAAGTTATCCAAGGTCAGATACATAATATTTGAATTAAAAAGTTCCTCCAGAGATCTTACCCCTACAAACCTGGGAAAAATAATTTATTTCAGCTTTGGAGTTGGCCCTTGGGGCAGAGCTGCCCTGGCTAATGACTGGAGGATAAATAAATGAACCATCCCTCAACCTTCCATAACTTGCCAGATCTCAAATTGAAGCCTTGTTCCATCTGGACCCTGACCAGGACCAAAATCTTACCAGAACAGGCATCTTCCCATCTGTTTTGATCAATTAACCAAAAAAAGTACTTATCAAGGATCCTTTACCTCCAGGACCAAACACCTTCCAGATAATCCCCTCTCCGGCAATGACTTCCACTTCTAGCTCAGGGAATAATAGTCATATCCTATTACCACTTCTACTAGGCATGACAATGTATTGCCTATGGCTCTACTCAGAATCTCAATGATTCAATTATCAATCACCTAGCTAAAGTTCCCTTCCCAAGGCAACACTCTCTGCTTCCTCATAACTATTCATGCCAGTCCTATCCCTACTGTGATTCTGTCCCAACTCTATCCCCCCTTTTTAATTGTGTTCTCTGGGACCCCATTTTATTGTCAACAAACTACCCTTCCTATTAGACCTCTTGTTTTCAAACTCTTTCCATCTTCTTGAAGTCATAAAAACCAAGCTCCTTCCAGAAGATCCTGCCTTTCTGATCATCCTTTCTAGTACTGGACATATCTTCTCTCCTGTTCTCAGATACACTGAGTCAGAAAAGGGGGTGATGCTTTTTACTCCTCATATACATTTCCAGGCCTGGCCCCTATCACTGTCACTCAGTGACCTCTCCTTTGAGGTTTACTCCAACTAGATCTATCACCCTCCCCAGACCATGGGAACTGACATCAGCTGCCTCCTAGGGAATCATTCCTTCTTTCTCAAGAAGGGGCTAAAGGGATAATCCCATCTACTCAAGTTCAGCACTAGCTCAGAGTTTTTTTTCACCGACCCCACCCCTGTCCTTACACTTTAGGTCTTCAACTTATACCTAGACATCTCTTTAAATAATATTGTGTCCCAGATTACCAACCTCTTCAACTCTCAGGATCAGTACTTTTATTCTACCTTAGCCACATACAAGAATGGTCATACCCTTGATCTCATCATCAACCTCAATTATTCCATCCCCAAAATGAATAACTCCAAAATTCATTTGAGCATAAGCTTCTGTCCCTCCAGCTCTTCCTTTGCCTCACACTAGAACCTTTTGAGGCTATCACTTTGCTTTTAGTTCACAAGTGTAATTTTACCCTGACCTCTACCCTTGGCTACATTGTATTATCTGAGCTCATCCCTTTTCAAACTTCAACCTACTTAACTGCTCCTATCAGCTGCCCCATCGATATCTCACACTTCTATATGTGCATTCCCTCCCATCTTCTCCAGTAGACTGCACATGCAAATACTCCCTTTTCCCTGAATCTTCAATCTCTCCCTAACATCTGGTCCTTTCCTTACTGTCTTCACCTATGCCCAAGTCTTTCCCATCTTTAACAAATCTTCACTATGCCCTCATAACAATACAAATATGTTAAGGTCTGCAAAGCTTTACATATGCTAATTTGCTTGATCATGCTCTCAAACTCTCATCCTTTTTCTCGCTTTCCTTTCTTAGTCAAACTTCTTGAAAAAGCTATCTGTACTCATAGCCTCTGCTCCCTCTTCTCTCACTCCTCAACCCTTTGCAATCTGACTTCTGACATCATCAACTGAAAATGTCAAATTACTATCTCTTAATTGCCAGATCAGATAGGTTTTTCTCAGTTCTCATCCTTATTGATCTGCTGCATTTAACATGATTGGCTGGCTGTGGAATTAAGAAGATCCAAGTTCAAATCTGGCTTCAGATACTTACTAGCTGTGTGACCTTGGATGGACCCCTTAATTTCTGCTTGCCTCAGTTTCTTCAAACGTAAAATGGGAGTATTAATAGTACCTACCCTCATAGGATTGTTGTGAGGATCAAATGAGATAGTATTTGTTAAAATTTAGCATAGTGTCTGGCACATGTAAATGTTCTTTTCCTCTTAGACAATCTGTCCTCTTTGGGGTTTTGTGCCACTCCATCTCCTACATGTCACCTCTTTCTCAGTTTCTTTGCTGGCTCATCATACATGTCTTGGTCCCAAGTATTCCATAACATTCAGTCCTCAGGCTATCTTCTCTTCTACCTTTACACACTTTCTCTTAGTATCTTCATTAGTTCCCATGGGTTTAATGATCATCTCAATGCAGATGACACAGACCCACAGACAGACAGACAGACAGACTCAAGTTCAGGGAAGAGACTAGGATCTATACCTCTCTATCTCTATCTCTCTCTCTCCTTAACTGCCTATTGGACATTTCAAACTGAAGATATTTCAGTGTCCAAAAATGAACTCATTATCTTTCTTCCAAGCTTTTTCTAAACTTCTCTGTTTCTGTCAAAGTTACCATCAGGTCTCCTAGGTTCTATCTCGGTAGCATTTTTTTACATCGTATCCCTTCTCTCCACTCATACAACTTTCCATCTTACTTAGTTCAGTCCCCCACCACACATGACCTATATTACTGTAACAGCCTCTTAACTGGTCTCCTGCCTCAGTCACATCTCTCACTACTCTAGTTCATCCTACACACTTCTGCCAAAGTAATTTTCCTTAAGTGCAGATCTGTCCATGTAATTGTCCTATTTAATCAACTCCAGTGACTTCCTAATGCCTTTGGAATAAAACATAAACTCTCCTGTTTAGCTTTTAAAACCCTCCACAATCTGAACCGAACCCATTTTCCCAGTCTCATTTGACATTTCTCTTCCTCCTCCTAGATTCTATGATGGAGCTAAATTGGCTTCTCTCTGTTTCTCTGGTGATACTCCATCTCCCCTCCCTGTACAGAACTCTACACTGGCTATCTCCCATACCTGGAATGTACTCCCTCCTTACCTCCAACTCAGTATCCTTCTTTCCCTTTAAGATGCAGCTCAAGCATCACTTTCTGCCATGAAGCCTTTTCCTAACTACTCCTATCCCCAACTACTACAGTCCTCCCTCCCACACTATCTCTCATTTAACTACTTTGTCCACATGTATGTAATCACTTCCGATTTATGCCATATATTTTTATACTTGTCTCCCTCATTAGAATGTAAGCTCTTTAAGAGAAGAATTGTTTCACTAATTATCCTTGTATCCTCACCACTGGGCATCCTCTTCTCCTGGATATTTTCTTTTACCAGGTGCCTGGCATATAGTAGGCACTATAAGAAATAAATACTTATAGAATGATCTTCCCTCTCCAATGCTGTTCTTGTGATTCTGAATGGCATTGGTGGACATCACATAGCTGGTTTTCCCAGCCTCCAGTGGCCCTCAAACTTGTGCACCAATCCTCTCACTCTTTCTTAATGACTCTCTATGGCATTCACTAGAAGGCTGTTTCAAATACCTACTCCAACTTAACCCCAATTACCTCACTCAAACAAATAAACAAACAAAAAAAACCAAACACCTACTCCACCCTTTCCCTTCTTTTCAGGAGAGGACTTCACCTTACACTTCAAGGACAACACAGAAGTCATTTGTCAAGAAATCACGGTAACAGGCTCCCTGCATCTAGGCTCTTCCTGGCCAGTTCTTGCTCCATACAGCTACCAAACTGATATTTATAAAGTACACATCTGACCATGTGACTCTGGTGCTTAAGAAGCTTCAGTGGCTCCTGCTGGCTCTAGGATAAAGTAAAAATTACTCTGTTCAGTATTTTAAACCCTTTATGATCTGGCTCCTGCCTATCTTTTCCAGTTGATTACACATTACTCTCCTTCATACATTCTTTTAGACAAACTGGTCTACTCGTTATGTTTCCTATATATGGCATTCCATCATCTCTCACTTCCATACTTTTGCATAGGCTGTGTGCTGTGTTTGGGACAAACTCTCTCTCTATTTCTACCTCTTGGAATCCCTGACTCCTTTCAAGGTTCAACGCGAGCACTATCTCCTTCTGAAAGCTTTTATAGAGTCTTCTAATTATTAGTCCTTCCTCCCAGTAAATCCCTTTATACTTACTTTGTACACATCCTATAGTTGTTAACCTGTGAATATAATTGTATTTTTCTGGTAGAACAAAAGCTCTTTGAGGTCAGAGACTGGTTTTTGTTTTGTTTTGTATTTGTATTTCCAGTTACTAGCATAGTGTCTGGCATATAGTAGGTTCTTAATAAGTGTTTCTTGATTGATTAATGATTATCCAATTCCTATTCCTGTTTTATAGATGAGGAAATGGAGGATCAGGGGAGGGAAGTGGCTTATTCAGTCATATAGTTAGTTTTAGAGAGGACGCACACCTAGGCCTTCTGACTTCAAGGCCATTGCCCTTTCCCCTGTATCACCCACAGCCTTTTGAAGTGAACAAAGTTCTCTCTCTTCTCCAGATGAGGAAACTGATATCCCGAGAGGGTAGGTGACTTTCCAAGTGTCATGCAAGTTCACATGTAGCAGCAGTTGAAGGGGCTTGGCAAGAAAGCAAAACACAAAGTGTATGTTTGTGTGTCTGTGCATATGTGGATATGTTTTGATGGTGGTGATGGTGGAAAACTGTCAGCGCATCCAGGGGATCAGAAACCAAGTAAACAAACAGAAGCCAAGAGGACACAGATACGAGAAGGCAGAGTACGGCACAAGGTTCAAAGTCCTACAAACAGTTGCTAACTAGAACAGCTTTCATGAACTAAGGGAAGAAGGGCCAAGACCACGGCAAGATAACTGTAGAGCTTGTTTAACTTCTGACTTCAATGGATCTCAGATCTCATATATATTTCTTTTTCTTTGCCTCTTCCCCGGCTCAAACTGTGATCTGTCCACACCTTCTTATCCTACATGTCCTCTCATAACCTCTCCATGGTGTCCACTCTATGCTTGTAAAGATCTGGAGGAAGGCCCCTACATCCAGCAGATAAAATGGGAGCATGCAGGCTGTCTGATGGCCAGCTCATCTTCCTTTCCAGTCATACATCTCTCTGAGGATATCCTTCATATTGCTTCTGTGCAATTTCTTTGATGGCTGTTTAAGCAGCAAAGAAATTATAGAGGAATGAGCCCTGAATTTGGAGTCAGAAAGTCCAGGTTAAATCTTGCCCCTCCCCCCCTTTTCCTAGCATTATGACTTAGGGCCAATCAATTTAATTCAACATTCACTAAGAACCAACTACATACTGACTCTGTGCTAGAAGCCAGAGATAGAAAAATGGCAGTCCTTGGTCTCAACAAGGAGCTTATGATCTACTAAGGAGCAAGTGTGTGTGTGTGTGTGTGTGTGTGTGTGTGTGTGTGTGTACTTATACATGCTATTAACTATGATACTAGATTATGGTAGGTATTTAGAAGAGACAAAATGCTATGGGAAAATTTGGAGAGCATTTTTCAGCCAAGGGGATTCAGTAAAGTCTTTCATGGAGAGGGTGCTACCTTAGGTGAACCTGGAAAGAAGAAAAGGATTGCTATAGATAGAGATGGAAAGGAATATTTTCCAGGCATGTAGGAACTGCCTAGGAAAATGCAGGCAGGTGGAAGTTGACAGAACAAAATAGGAGAGTGATTAGTAGTCCAATTTGGCTAATGTGCAAAGAGTGAGATGGAATGGTATGAAATAGGGTTGGGAAGGTAAGCTAGAGACAGATTATGGCCTTAAAATGAGGCAGTTGGACCAGAAGCTATCTAAGGTCCTGTGCCTTAGAGTCTATGACTATATAAAAGGGAAAGCTGCCTTACTATCTTTTTCATAGGATCACAGGATCATAAATTGAGCAATGGAAGGGACCCCTTGCCTGAGATCACACAATCAGCAAAGTCAGCATTTGAATCCAGGTCTTTTTCTCCTGGACTAGAACTCAGGTCACCTAATTCCCAGTCCAGTATTCTTTCTACTATAATCATGCTATCTCATACACAGGAGGGACATTATATTATTAGGGAGAGATGGGAACCTTGGAAAGCCTCCCTTACCAATACCGTAAGTTCAAGGTAGCTGATCCTCTGTCTTAGTCTTATTTCGATAGTACCAAAGTTCCATTGTAGGGAGATCTCTTAACCTGCAGCAATATCCTATTCCCAGATCCTCAGCTTCTCATAGTGACTCCTTTTAGCCATAAGACCATTAAGAGTCAAAGCATTCTGTGGTTCTGCAGAATCCTGAGATAAATAAAGACATAATAGTTTATTTTTTCAGAGAGTCACCTTCTAGGACTCAGTAGTGATCCTTAGGACTGACTGTACTCTCCTTCAGTCCCAGGTTGACCCTACCTTCTCACTCTCATGACAGTCAAACCCATTCCTGCCTGGGGGCCTACAGGTGCCAGTGACTAATGGCTGGCTAGGTAGGGAAGAGGGTGTCTGGGCTCAGCAAAGTGAGACCCTGACAATGAGGCCCCTCGAGGGAAGTGGCAGATGTGGTATTACAGCTCCTTAGCTTAGAGGTGCTTGGCTGGCCCCCAGAACCAAACATCAACATACTGGTCTTTCCCACAAATGTTTTGGAATTTGCTTTCCCAGGAAGCCTTTGAGTTCATAACAGTACGTCCTAACGAGGAGTGTCAATGCCAATGTCTCAACATGAATGCGCTGAGCTGAGTGCGTGGATCCCAGCAAGGCTTCTCTGCCAACAGCACAGTGATGATGTGGAAAGAGAAAACAGCAGCAGCTGCCAAGATCTGGGCGGGTTCAGGCTAACTTTGTCACTGCAGCCTGACTGCCCTCAGGTCTTAGGCTCATACAAGTCATTGTTCCCCTAAATCACTGGTCATCTTGGCCCGCTTAGAAACAATGGCAATGCCATCTGAGAACATCCAGGGACTCCCAGCTGTTTCAGACTTCAGGCTAAAGAGTTTTGGTGGAGAGGGAAGGGACAGATGGGAAAAGGCTTTCTTACTGTAACAGGGAAAGTCTCAAAAACAGTATTATTATTCCTTTCTCTGACCCAGTTAGAGCAAATAAAAAGACATATTGCATAAATTTACAAAACACTAAAGCTGGGTCCTTGGAACACAGGACAAGGGACAGTAGAGATGGGGAAGGGCATTAGAACCTAAGATGTCTGAGCTTGAAGGGACTTTAGAACCCAGAACGGCAAAGCACAAGGGTCTTTAGGGACCATAGGGACTCATCATTTTACAAATAAGGAAGTGATCTGAGGCACAGAAAAGGAAAAATAACTTGTCCAAGGTTACAGATTAAGTGGTGCAGGGAGAACTAGAGCCATAGTGTCCTAACTCAGTCCAGGGCCCTTCCCACCATACCAGACTGTCTCTCCAATAGCATGCTGTTTTTCTATGCGGTTTTCTTCCTTGGAAAAGCTGTCTTAATATCCATACCTGTAGCAAAATACTGACTCTTATATAGTACTTTTAACATTTGAAAAATACTTTATATATTATCTTGTTTGAAACCTCACACTCATCCTATAAGATAGATACTACAGTAATTATTGTCCCTATTTTATAGATAAGGAAACTGAAGCTTGGGGCAATTCAGTGACCTGCCCAAGAGCATAGTTAATAATGACAGAAGCAGGATATGAACCCAGGTCTTTCTGACCACAAGTTCAATAATTTATCTGCTTTGCCTCCTTACAACATCAGAGGGGAAAACTGGCTAGAGGGTTCATAAGTACGGCATCTGTCTTAGTTTGTAAGAAGAATAATGTCTAAGCCAAAAATATGAATTTACCACATCTTCTGTCACCCTGGGAAGCTTGTCAAAAATAGTCAAAAAAAAAAAAGCATCTTTATTGCCCTAAATGCAGCTCCTGGCAAAAGAAGAACACCTGATTCATCTGTCCCTTTTGTGACTTACTTTTGGGGGAGTCTGAGTGTTAAAAAAAAAGGAAATCAACACATTACATAAACATCACCCCAGGGGCTGGTGTCACTATGGAGTGAAGGCTTAGCTTGACTGGGCTCTGCCTTGTGTGAGGACAAAAGATCACTGGTGCTTTCGCCTTTGAGCTAGGATTTCAATTTACAGCAAAGGCAGAAGAACAAAAGCATCAAGATGTTTGAAGCTTAGACCGAGTTGGCCTCCTTCCCTCAAACTACGTCCCCACCTTTTGACTGTCTAAATCAAGCAGAGGAAGCATGGTGTGGCTGAAGAAGCACTGACTTCAGAGGCAGGAGACTTGGATTCTCCTCAGTTTTCTCTTCTGCCAAACAACAGATTTCATTAGGAAGCTTCTAAAGATTCACTCTGGTGTAGTAGAAAGAATGAAGGTTGGATGGGGCCTGGGTTCAAGTCCTAGGTGGAGCGAAGCGACTTTGGGCAAATCACTTAACCTGTCTGAGCCTAGTTTCCTGATCTGTAAAATAAGGTGGTTAGGTTAGGTCATTTTCCAGATCCTATCTAGCTCTAAATCCAATGACCTAGGGATCCTAGATCACCTGGGGTCCAAGTGGTCAGATATGAGAGATAACCTGAGTTACTTTCTCTCTCCTCTTCCCTAATTCTTGCAGGCTAACTTGTCCAGCCTGCACTGTCTACTCCTGCCTCAGATGGCTGTGTGTAAGAACTGCAGGCAGTTGAAAGGCCATGTAACAGTTACGTTGTATTTTTTCTTCCTATCTTTCTTTTTGAACACATGCCCACATTCAGTTCTCCACAACCGTGGGAATCAGCTTACTTTGTTTCTGAGAAGCAGCTAACTGTAGAAGACACATATACATGTGCCGCTCTGCTCCAGTGCTTTTTGCTGAAATCTGATTGAAACTGTCTACTCAAGTCCAGCTGACATCTCCAGCCTTCTGGAAAGGGAATTCCTGCGAGGTTGGATTCCTAGGGGGGATTAAGGAGAGGGGACCAAAGATCCAGGAGCTGGAAATTGCTTTCACTCTTCCTAGAGAGCCAGGGCAGTTTGTCACTTAAGTGCTCATGTTTCACATCCCTCAAGAAGTCCTCCTTCTCTGAACTCTTGCTCCTTCAGTGATTGTCCACCTTTTCTGAAGCTACTCTCTGTATTCGAAACTTCAGCACCTTATGATAATTGTCTTACATTATAGATCAATTTCCCTAATGAATATAGATTCAAAAATTTTAAATAAAATATTAGCAAAAAGATTACAGCAACTTAGCATGAGAATAATACACTATGACTACATAGGATTTATACCAGGAATGCCTGGCTGGTTCAATATTAGGGAAAACTATCAGCAGAACTGACCATATCAACAAAAAACTTACAGAAACCATATGATTATGTCAACAGATGCAGAAAAAGCTTTTGACAAAACACAACACCCATTTCTATTAAAAACACTGGAGAGTATAGGAATAAATGGAGTCTTACTTAAAACGATAAGTAGCATCTACGAAAAACCATCAGCAAGTATTATATGCAATGAGGATAAGCTAGAAGCATTTCCAATAGTTGTTTTACATTCCCTTCTACCTGTTTCAGGGAATGTGTGTGGGTTGTCTGCCCCACTAATCACGTAAGGGCAGAAAGGGAACCTTTTATGGCTGTTTCATATCCCCTACAATGCCTGTTACTGGTTTGGGCTCACAGAAAACACTCAAACACTGCAGATAGCCTTAAAAGTACAGTTCTTCATTCAGTAAGTGTCTACTAATTATTAATTCAAATACGCTTCACTAAAGTCTGGAGTGCCGAGTTGACCCTGGGTTCTAAAGGACTGTAGCACAGAGCAAAAACTCTTGCGTTTAAAAAGGTTTTGAACAGGAACGGTAGAAGATTGACTTTCATTAAAAACAAACAAACAAACAAACAAACAAACACTCTAGTGTTGGAGGAAAGTTTGTCACCCAGCTGGGGATGATTTTTTTTGGCCGGGGTGGGGGAAGGGGGTGGTGGTGGTGGTACAACAATTCATCCGACACTCAGTAGAATAGATGTAGAGGTGTTTGGGATATGGGTCTATGGAGGGAGTATCCACATTGATAGGATCACAGTTCTTTTGAAATACTGAAGACTCATACTAACAATTAACCATTATACAGCATTTTTAGATTTATAAGGTGTTTTCCTTAAGATAACCCTGCAAGATAGTTAGTGTGAGTGTTATTATTCCTATCTAATAGAAGAAGAAACTGAAGGTCAGAGAGTCACTTGCCTAGGGTCATAAAATACACCGATGAGGAAGACCTGACCATGTTATTAGATCGTAAAAAGTGGAGTAAGATGAATGGAAAAGAAAGCACAAGTCACCTGATCCAGTCCCAGTCTAATGTTGTTCTAATAATAATAATGATGATGATAGTAATAAATCATCCAACATACATGGATGATACTGAACTATATGAAAAACACTTTAAATAGCTCACTCATCTTGTGGAATCTTTCTCTTCTGATAGAAAAATATCATTTGGATTCAATAAGTATAACATTCTTAATGTACACGGAGGAAAAAATAGAGAAGGAAGGCGTTGAGACTGAATCCAGACGTCAAAGTGAATTAATGGATAAAGGCAGTATCTACAAATACCTTTATTTCCTCCAGGCAAGAAAACATGGACTGCGTGATCTCCAGATGGTGCCTGTGAAACAGGTAAGATCCATGAATGGAATCAAAAGGCTCTCCACCGGCACCATCTGCATGAAACCGGCCAACAACAGGCTAAGAAAGAAGGAATGAATAAATGGCCGAGTTAGTGTATTTGTTTACGGATGTGCAGGAGTTCACGCTGGCAATCCAAGACAAGTCACTGCTCCTAGAAATTACAGGAGGACAGATAATGGAGGTAGGTAGACAGACAGAAAATTTAAACACCTCTTAAGCACTTAATATATGCCAGGCTTGTGCTAAGGACTGAGGCAAGAAGGAACCCACATTCCACTGGTGGAGATGACCCACCGAGCTGTCTCGAGCCCTCCGCAATCTGGCTCTAGCCTCCTTGTTCAGGTTTACTGCACACCATTCTTTTCCATGGATGCACTCTGCATTCTGGCCAAACTTGCCCATTTGCTACGCTCCAAACATAACATTTCATCTCCTACCTTACAGGCCTTTACAAGGAGGCTCTCTGGCACTGCCCCCTTGCTCATTTACTCATATGTATGAGAGCACTTGCCATTACACCAATAATAATTCTAACCCCACCCCTGCCCCCAATAAAATGTAAGCTCCTTAAAGGCAAGAACTTTTCCCAATTTTATATCTGTAGTCCCAATACCCAGCACAGTGCCTGACACATAGTAGGAGCTTAATAAATCCTTACTGAATGAATGAGTGAATGAACGCGCTATACAACTTGCAAAGCAGCTTACATCCATGATCTCATTTGATCCTCACAACTCTTAGAGGTAGGTACTACAGGCAT
This sequence comes from Vombatus ursinus, assembly GCF_900497805.2. Taxonomy (NCBI): domain Eukaryota; kingdom Metazoa; phylum Chordata; class Mammalia; order Diprotodontia; family Vombatidae; genus Vombatus; species Vombatus ursinus. The sequence goes on from NW_020949696.1 coordinate 5,399,036, forward strand.
TATTATCCTCACTTTACAAATATGTGGCATGTTTATGGTCGCATCCCTAAAAATCACCAAGGTGGGACTCAAACCCAGATTTCTCCTGACTCCAAATCCAGTGGGATCTACACTACACTAAGTTATGGCCATAGGACATAAGATCGTACACTGAGAGCTAGAAGGGACCTTGGAGATCATCTAGTCTAACCCCCTCATTGTACAGATAAAAGAACTGAGGCCCTAAGGACACAGAGGCAGTGAGTGCCAAAGGCAGGATTTGAACTCCGACTCCAGATCAAGGGTGCTTCTCATGGCAGGAATGCATATAAATTCAGCTTGTCCTTTTTTTCTCTTCCCTTCTAGTGGTCCTAAAGAACTCCATTTGCTTTCCAGTCTGCCTTGTGGAGGTCCTGTTTTCACTGATTGCCTCACTCTTCTTAAGGTTCTAGGGTAGACTTTAGTCCTTATGACTTCTTTGTAAAATTCATTTTCAGGGACAGATTTCCCAACTCTAGCTCACAGTGAATGAAGCTCTCACTTTGATAGTGCTGGACACTTGCCTGGTGTTTAGAAATGACTTTTTGTACATGTCCCTGTTGGTAGATTCATTTCGCCATAACTGTGCTTGTCTTTAGCTCAAGCTCATCTTTGGCGAGCAGGCACAAAGGGGAACACCATGAACAATCACACTGGGTACTTTTTATAGGTATAAAAAGATCCAAGGCCAACAGAAAAATAAATCCACATAAATCTAGAGCAATTGGCCCAATTGTACAGTTCTTGTTCAAGCAAGACTAATCCTGTTTCCCCCACCTAAAATTAAAGCACAAAATGTGTTTTGGAGGAAGATGTAAAACAGTTCCAGGGGTTTCTAACAACCTACCTTTCTCTCTCTCATGCAATGTTTATAAACAGACTATAAGTTTGAGCTCCACAGGCTTACTGTCCATCTTGAATGAATGAAAATAAATGAATAAAGCATTTATTAAGTGCTTACTATGTGCAAAGCCTGGTGCCAAGCTGAGGGTACAAAGACAAAAGTCAAACAGTTCCTGACCTCAAGGAGCTTACATTCTAATGGAGGACACAACACATATGGAAGGATTCATCTCAAGTCAGATGGAAAAGTCCCCTAGTCTTTATGGCACAGCAGCAAAGCAGATATTCTCTTCTTTCAGGTAATTTCCACTGATTAAATCCTGTCAGTTTCTGATGTTGAACCATATGACAGTGCCAAGGACTGGGGTGACAAGACCTTTCTTTCTGGGTCTTCAGTAGCTGTGGCTGGAGCAGCTACCAGGCTGCATTTCCACAGGGTTTGCTTCCCAGGTTGATAGGCTGGAGGCCTTGATATTCCAGACTCTTGGTCCTAGGCTGTCTCCAACAGATTTAAGAATATCTTTTGAACATATCTTTTCTGAGTCTTCACAGGATTATAGATTTAAAACTAGATGGGGCTTTTTTTTTTTTAAACAGATGAGGAACTTGGAAGCAGGGACAGATGAAGTGACCTGTCCAAGGTCATATAGACAGTAGGTAGTAACTCTAGCACTTTAATCCAGGTGCTCTGGCTCGACATCCATGACTCTTCCCACCTTGCCATGTTGACAACAATATTAATAAGTAGACTGAACTGGCTGGAGCAGGGTGAGGGGGGGGAGGTGTTTCACATAAGAGAACATCAGGAGAAACAGGTAGCAGCCATGTTGTGTCTAGGCCAGTCACTACAAGCCTTGTTGTACTCAATGGGCCTTCTGATGCTATTCAGACTCAGCCTTTGAACTACAGACTGCTCAGTCTTAGAGCTAAGCAAGATCCTGACTTTCCACCTGACTTAAAAAAAATAAAGCAGATAGAATTTATATAGCACTTTAAGGTTTGCAAAGCATTGTTCATATTATCTCACTGGGTCCTCCCAACAATCCCGGGAGGTAGACGTTATTGTTATCCTCATTTTAAAATCAAGGCAGACAGAAGTTAAGGGACTTCCCCAGCATCCCACAGCTAACAAGTAGCTGATGTGGGCCTTGAACTCAGGTCTTCTCGATTCCAAGTCCACCATTCTTACTCTTAGCTGCCTCACTGGACCTGATTTTTAATATTACAGAAAGACTGCCTGGTACCTCTAAGAGTGATCCTTCCAGTGGCTTTATTTTGCAGAGTCAGACCAAAATTGGGACCCAAGGGTGCTGATGAAGTGCACATACATCTCTCCTTCTATTCTCTTTATGTGAGTTCCACCACTGCTTTGAATTCTCTCAATAAAGTTAGCTCAAGTTGCACATGTGTCTATGATTCTATTCCTTAAAATCTAGACTTGACTGACAGGCTCACATGTTTATAGTTCTTGAAAGGTTTGCTAATCTCATCTCCCTCCTGAGACTGTGAGTCATTAAGCAGTGGAGGCATCTAGAAGGTTAAAGTGGGACTTAATGTACTAAAGAGTATATGTTAATAAGAAAGAATGTATCTTGGTTCTTAAAATTATAATTGATCTTTTTAAAGCTCTATAACAATGCAATTTAGGCCCTGCTACTCAGATTTAGCCATTACAGAAGCCATTGAATGGTGGTGTAGTGACAAGTGCTCTCTTGGGCATCAGAAGACCTGATTCTAAGGCCTCTTCCTCTCCTGGTACTAAACCCATGCCATGGATCCTGAGCAAGTTCCTTTTTCTGTTTCTTGACTCTGTAGGGATAGATTAACACTCTCCACCTCCTAAGGTTATTGGGAGGAAAGCTCTTGTAAAACTCTAAAGTTGGGTTATTCAAAGAATCACAGTATTTGTGAGTTGGAAGGAACCCATACACTAAAGGAAGTTCCACTATCAATCTTCTCAATGTTACAGATGAAGAAATTGGGGTCCAGCAATGTTAAGTAACTTGCCCTGTGATTCCAAAGTCTGTGGTCTTTCCATTATACCATCCAGCCTCCCAATTCAGCCTCATATTCTAGCCTGTCAAGACAACATGAACATATTTAATTACTCTGTATATATTTGTACTTATTGACTTTATACTTACGCTGTGTGTGTGTGTGTGTGTGTGTGTGTGTGTGTGTGTGTGAGAGCTGGGTGGTACAGTAGATTGAATGCCCAGCCTGGAGTCATCTTCCTGAATTAAATTCTGGCCTCAGATACTTACTACCTTTATGACCTTGGCCAAGTCACTTCACCTGTGTGCCTCAGTTTCCTCATCTGTAAAATGAGCTGGAGAAGGAAATGTCAAACCACTCCAGTATCTTTGCCAACAAAACCCCAAATGGGGTCACAAAGAGTCAGGCGTGACTGAAGCAACTGAACAACAAGAACATATATATGTGTAGACATACAACACCTGTACTTGTCTTCCCCATTAGAATGTGCTCTTCTTTCCAGCAGGGATTGTTTCACTCTTTATACTTATATCCTCAGCATAACATCTGGCATATAATAGTTACTTAATAAATGCCTGTTGCTTGTTTAAAATTGACTGACTGATAGAAGGTAGGACAAGGAGCCTCTAAGGCAATATAGTTTTTTTAAAATTTTTTATTAATTTATTTTGATTTATCAACAATCACTTCCATATGCTTTTGAGTTTAAAATTTTTCTCCCCCTTCCTCCCCACCATCCTCCCCAAGACGGCACACAATCTGATATAAGCTATACATTTACATTCATATTAAACATATTTTCACATTAGTTATGTTGTAAGTAGAAATTAAAACCAATAGGAGGAACCATCAGAAAGAGGAAACAAAACTTAACAGAAGAGAAGAAAAATAGCAATTCAACTTCCATAGTTGTCTCTTTGGATGTGGATAGCATTTTCCATCACAAGGTTTGTTTTTTTTGTTTTGTTTTGTTTTGTTTTTCTTGCAAGGCAATTAGGGTTAAGTGACTTGCCTAGGGTCACACAGCTAGTAAGTGTCAAGTATCTGGTCTGAGACCAAATTTGAACTCAGGCCCTCCTGACTCCAGGGCCAGTGTTCTATCCACTGAGCCCTCTAGCGCCCCCTAAGGCAATATAATTTTAATGTGGCAGAAAGAACCCTGGATTTGGTTTTGATGGACAGCTCTAGGGCCTAGTTCCCTCAACTGTAAAAGAGGGCATTATACTAAATGATCCCTAGTCCTTCTTAGCCTTTCATCCTATGAAGAGTTCAGACACTCACCAAAACAATACTCGTTGTCGTTTTAGAAAGAGATACCTTTGCCTAGACATTGCAATGGCCAGGTGGTCCAGCCGGCTCCTTGGCATCTCAGCCCTGCAGACTATCCTCTCTTTCTCCACCTACCCTCCTCTTCCCAGTCACGAGTCCTTAGTACTTCTGCCTAATATGTTTTGCATCTTCCTAACTTGTTTTTAAACCTTCCTCGGTACAAACTGGGCAGCTCTAGTTGCAAGTCGGGGGATGGGCAGTGAATTTCTGTGGGGCTGCTGGGTCAGTAACTGAGTAGAATCTACTGAGTCATTTGTCTATGTCTAAAATAGAATGTTTTTTCATTGTTTGGCTGGAGATTATTGCAAAAGTGAAAAGGAAGTAAGAGTGAATGTCTTTAGGACAGAAGGATAATTTTTCTTTGGGGACAGGGAGTAGCTCAAGAGTTGTATATGACTTAATAAACTGCTAAGTGCCACAGTTTCCTCTTCTGTAAAATCAATGGGTTTGGCTAGACTGTACTTTAGTAGTAAAAGCAGTGACTTTGGAATAAGAAGAACTGGGTTCAAATACCTTGGGGATCTCTGTTTTTCCTCCTTGTCATATGTGGGTGGAACTCTATGATCTCTAAGGCCCCTTCCAAATTTCTTATTCTCTGCTGCCACATAGCTGTTATGAGCATCCCATACATACATGTAAACTTCATGCAGGAGTCTGTATGCTGGACTTGGAATTCTTGGCAAAATTCTACAACATGTTAATTATAGGGATGTGCAGTGAACATCTAGAAAAGGAAGCAGTGATCAGAAATCACTTCCATGGCTTCCTAAGCAACAGTTCATGCCCAACTAACCTTATGTCCCAGGATTACTAGACTGGTGGTTCAGGGGAATGCCATGGAGATATAGTAGATTTTAGCAAAGCCTTTGACAAAGATCTCTTGCTAGTCTTTTGGAAAAGATGGCGAGATCTGAGCTGGACAGTAGGGCAATTAGGTGGATTAGGAAATGGTGGAACAGTCATTCTCCAAAGTAGTAGTAATGAATGGTTCAGTGGCATTTGGGAAAGAGGTACCCAACTGATGACTCCAAAGGTCTGTTCTTAGCCCTATACTATTTAACATTCTTATCAGTGATTTGGTCCATGGCATAGAACATTTTCTTATAAAAGATGCAGATTACAAAGCTTGGAGGAATATGAATAGGACAATTGAGTGAGGATCAAAAAAGATCTTGGCAGGCTGGAAAAGGTGGCTGCATATAGCAGAAGGATCACAGACTGGAGTCCCAGGGCCAGAGTTCAATTCCAACTGTGCCACTGACTTCCCAGGAAAGTCACGTGACTTCACTGAACCCCAATTTCCTCATCTATAGAATTGAGAGGTTGGACGATCTCTAAGGTCTTCTTGAGCTCTACATCGATGATCCTATGAGTTTGACAAGATTAAATTTAATAGACAAACAAGTAAAATCTTATATTTGACCTCAGTCCAGGGATCTGTAAAAAAGTCTGTTTTTTCTGGCCTAGGCTCTCTCTGTCCCACATGTTGTCTGTTCCCCATGTTCGCTCCCTTATTCCTGTCCCCTTTTACCTGTTACTCCTGTTCTCCCTTTTGCTCTGTGCCCTTTTTCTGGATCCCTTCTTCACCCCGTCCCCACTCCCCACCTATATCTGGTTCTTCTATGTCTGGAAGTTTCTAGAAACCAGTTCTCTAGCTGATCATTGATTTCTTGCTTGTGACTTAACAGATTAGAAAGTAATCAAATCCACATAAATGGAGCTTACCCTTCTGAACCTCAGTTTCCTTGTCTCTTAAAGGAGATAATAAGCTTTGTACTACTTAGTTCACAGAATTATTGCAATTTTTTTTTTTTAAATACAGGGTGTGCCCATATCACTTAGGCTGGAAGTTCAAAGGCAGTTACTCACAGGCCCAATCTCACTAATAATTGGCATGGGAGCTTTGACCTGCTGTCTTTGACGTGGCCCACTCTGCCCCTCCTTTAGCAATCTGGTGGGTCCTCTCCTCCTAGGGGATCATGACATTCATGCTGAACTTGGTGTGGATATCCACTTGGGTACAGCTTACTGCTTCTGAGAACTCCTGAGCTCAAGAGATCCTCCAACCTCAGTCTCTCCCTACAGCAGAGATCAGAGCCAGGATTGTGACTATGACTTAAAGCAACAGTGAATTAAGAGCTGTGGCTGTGATTATTTTTGTTTCTCCAACTACAATGAATTTCTAGAATAGAGCAGTAGGTAAAATGCTAGTCGTAAAGAGTCAGGAAGACCTGAGTTGAAATCTTGTCTTAGATACTATGTGTGGGACCCTGGGCAAGTCTCACCTCTTTGTGCCTCAGTTTCCTCATCTGTAAAATGGGGACAATAACTGCACCTATCTCCCAGGGTTGTTATGAGGATCCAATGAGATATCTGTAAAGCATTTTGCAGACCTTAAAGCACCATAAAAATGTTATTACTATGATGATGATGATGACGACAATGGGCAGGGCCATATCTTCTTTTGTATTCTCCAAAATGCCTACCATAGTATCATATACCTAGTAGGGACTCCATTAGGATGTTCTGAATGAATGGATTCTACAGAATACTGGCCAAATAAAATCACTGAATCATATGTTAGAACTAAAAGAGACCTGAGAACGCTTATCAACACTACCTTACAACTTTGTGACACATTAAGGTTTGTAAAGCACTTGCTTTTGAACAACCCTGTAAGGTAAAGTGGTATAATGTTTATTATCCCCTTTGATGCATGAAGAAATAGGTTAAGAGCCTGAGTTGGAAGGGGCCACAGAACATAAAACAGCAGAGTTGCAAGGGACCTCAGAATGCTGAACATAAGAATATTGGAGTTAGAAGGGACCTTAGAACACAGAACCTAAAAGAGGAGAACTGGAAGGGATTTTAGAATATAGAATATAAAATTATGGAGCTGCACAAGACCTTTCAACATAAAACAGAGAATGTCAGTGCTGAAAGGGACCTCAGCAAATATGTCCAGGCCATTATGAATACATCTGTGACCTTTTGCTAGGACTGAATTTGTAATAAAAACCTTAATAAGGTCTTTTAATGTGCAAAAATAAAAAATTCAAATGTAGTAACAAGAAAATAACATCTTGTGACCATTACTATCCTCCTCCCATTTCTTCATACAAATGCTAAATTTGTTCCCATTGTGGATATATTTGGAAAGAGGCTTGAGAGAGGGGAATGAATAAGGTGCCCACAAAAACTCAAAAATAGACATGCAGTGAATAGTCAGACCTCGGGCTTCCAATCTGTGCCACGGAGCTACAAGAATGAAAAGGCTTGTTTCGGAAACCTCCTCACAATGAAGGCCGAAAGGCAGCCGATGACTACTTGGCACAGATTGGGCCCATTAAAAGCAATTATGCGGCAACAAGAAAAGGCCAGCCTGTGACTATCCAGCCTTCGAGGCTGTGTGTGTGCTGCTGTTTATCGCCTGAGCTCCCAAGTGTGGGATGGATGACTGTCAAATCATGTGAAGACCTGCAACCCCCGGATCGACACTGGGCAACAGGATCCCTTTTGAGCAGGGACAGGGGAAGGGAAGCTGAGGTCAATGCTCTTCTCATTCTTTTTTTCTTCTTCCCGTTACACAGGAAGCCCAGTCACGTTGGCTTGGCACAAGTTCAAGAGGTTAGCTAAGGATTTATGGGGGTGAAGTGCTTAAAAAAAAGAGAAAGAAAAAAAAAACGACAGGAAGAAATTAAGAGTGGAACCAGAAACGCTGGCAAAACTCTGCTTAACCTGTGGCTGAGGGCCTGACTCCTTTTTTCCTTTTTAAACCGAAGTCACGCAGCTTCTTGCATGTTCTCCCAATAGGAGAAGGGAGAAGAGAGAGGGAAGGAAGAATCCCAGGCAAGGGGAAGAGGGCAGGAGAAAGACTAGAGTAAGATCAGTTTAAAGGGAGCATGGGAACAGTCCCAACCAATAGGTAGTAGTATCTCACTAGATTCAGAAAGACCTACTTACTCCTAAAAGGTCTTGGGGCAGCTGGTGGTACAGTGGATAGAGCTCTGGGTCTGGAGACAGGAAGACCTAAGTTCAAATCTGGCCTCAGACACTTACTAGCTGTGAGTCCCTGGGCAAGCCACAATCCCTATTTGCCTCAGTTCCTCATCTGAAAAATGGGGGCACACTGGAGAAGGAAATAGCAAATCACTTCAGTATCTTTCCCAAGAAAACTCCATGGACCAAAGTCCACGTAGAGCTGGCTAAATGACTGAACAACAGGAGCTTTGAAAGGGGTTAGGAGCTCTGCGAGGCACAGGTGAGGAGTAAGAGCACTCTATGATACATGGATCTTGAGTAAGATAAGAAGAACCAGGAGAACAATTTTTATAATAACAACATAGTAAAGACAAATAACTTTCTGATCACTGTAATGACTAACCATGATTCCAGAAGATTAATGATGAAAAATGTGACCTATTTCTTGATAGAGAGGTGAGAGACTCAGGATGAAGAATAAGCAATAGATTTTTACATGACCAATGCAGGAATTTGTTTTGTTTGACAGACTCGTTCTTACTAAGGTTTTTTGTTTTTTTTCTTTTTTTCAATGAGGGGGGGAGGCGAGGAGAGAAAATAAATGCTTGTCAATTGAAAAAAATTTAAGTTATTGGTGTTCAGACTTTAGTGTTTAGGTGATTATCATAATCATAGCTCCCATTTTTATAGTGCTTTAAGTTTTACAAAGCACTTTGCTCACAGCAACCCAGTGAGGAACAGTAAGCATTATTTGTCCCCATTTTACAGGTGGAGAAACAGATGAAGGTTCAGGGAGATTGACAGACTTGCCCTCCTGCCTTAATAAGGTCTTTTAATGTGCAAAATGTGCCCCTACCCCGCCCCTTCTTGACTGATAGAGTGCTATATGTGGTCTGTTTTATCTAGAGGGGAGGGGTTCTTCACTTTATTCCTAGCTAGAATAACCTCCTCTAGATTATCCTTCCCCCCTTCCCTTGTAGTTCTAGAATCATAATCAAACCAGTACTATCATTGTAGGATATGAAAAGGTTATACTAAACTATTCCCCTATAGCTTCCCAAGCCAAAAATATCCTTCCTTGGCTACCACTCCCCTACAGGTGTTACTTCGCCTTATTACAATATAAGTTCCTTAAGGGCAGGGACTGCCTTCACTTTTGTATATATCTCCCTAACCCTTAGCATAGTGCTTGGCACAGGCAACTCAATGCTCAAATAGTCATTCATTTATAAAGTAAAAAATGACAGTTGTGACTTGTACTCTTGTCTCCTGATTTCAAATTCTGGGTCCTGTCTTTGTCCCTGATACCCCCAAGAACAGTGGTTATATTGGCATGCATAGATTCTGGGCTTGGTGGGTTGGTCTTTGTGTGGTCATAGAGCCTTTTACTTTAAATGAAACTTTAATAGAACCCTTTACTTCTCACAGAATTTTTGTGGAATTCTGGGCATTTTTCAAAAACATTTTTCAGTTAAAAATAATAAATATTTTTTAAAAATTTTATTAGTATCTTTTGATTTTATATTACCTTCGTTTCTCAATTTATCCACCTACTCCCCCTACCCCTAAGACAGCCATCTCTTATAGTAAAAAATAAGAAGGCAGTTCAGCAAAGCTAACCCACATATCAACCAACACTGACAGTATATGCAAAGTTCCTTACCTATAATACCCCACCTCTGCAAAGAAGCAAAGGAAGTACATTCTCATGGCTAAGATTGTTTAATACTATGTTCAGTTTTCAGTTGTTATTTTTAAAAAATTGTAATTACAAATAAGTATGTTTTTAAACAATAACTTTTTTTGAGGAATTTTATTCAAATTAATAATATTACAAGCAACTCACCATATTTAGTGACAAGTATGAGAGTGTTGACAAACAGAGGAGATACGGCTTCACATACCAATGTGATCCAGTAGCTAAAAAAGCAAATGTAATTTGGGAGTGGCATTCCAAGAATCATAGATCTCGGAACAAGGGACGTCTAATTGATATCTAATTGTCCTCTGCCCTGAACAAATCACGTTCTGCCTGTCGTAGTCAGTTTTGGCACCCTATTTTAGGAAGGACACTGACAAGCAACAGCATAGCCGCGAGAGAGCAGTCAGGATGGTGAAGGGACCTGAAAATCATGTCACATGAGGATTGGTTGAAAGAACGGGGGATTTTTAACCTAGAGAAGAGATTGCTGGAATCATACATGCATATCTTCTGCATCTGAATTAGATTCATGAATTTTTTAATGGCCAGAGTCTTGGTTATTAGCCCTTTTGCTTGTTTTCTTTAAACTTCCTGATTTTATCCAGTTATCCATAAAAGGTACTGGTATGAAACATATTTAAGATACAAAAATTAAGAATATAAATGGATATTGGTTATTTTATATTCATTCTGCTAAGAGAGATAAATGATCAAATTGTCTTGGGTTAGATACTATAGGACACATTAGAAAATCAATTCTAGGTCAATAAGAAGCCAACTTTAGGGCCATATGATTGTTTTCAATCAATTTCCTATGAATCTAAACATTAGCTGAATGTCTATGGCAAATGGGTACAGTACAAATTCATGTTATCCAACCTTAATTAGAACCTTTTTTAACCATGTCAATCCTTATATTCTTCACTGCTCTCCCCCCCCACATTGATTTCTTATCAGAAGCTATTCCATACTGTGTCTTCTCAAATCTCATACCACCCCTCTCCTCAATATCTCAGCTGAGGACTTTGTCTCACTTATATGAGAAAACTGAGGCCCAACAGAAGCACCTTCTTCCCTCTTCTCTTCAGTTCAAAGTCCCTTGACACCATCTTCCGTTTTTTCTTCCTTTCCCCCAGTTTCTGACAAAGAGGAGGCCCTTGTTACCAAGACCAACCCCCCCCGCATGTGTATCTGATCTCATCCCCTTCCATCTCCTCCACTAGGTTGCATCCTCAATCATTTCCTCTTCTCTAATCTTCAAACCTATCCCTATCTACTCGTTTTTTTCCCTCTTACCTTCAAGGACGTCCAAGTCTATCCCATCTAAAAAACTGTCACTACATTCTATTATCTTCTAAAGCTATTATCCATAGCTCTCCTCCCTTTCTTAGTCAAACTCCATGAAAAAGCTATTTATGCCCACTGCCTCCATTTCCTTTCTTTTACTCATTCCTCAACTCTTGGTAATCTAGCTTCTGACCTAATCAATCAACTGAAACTGATCCCTCCAAAGTTAGCAATGAAGCCTTAATTGCCAACTCTGATGGTAGTTTTTGATCTGAATCCTTCCAGACCTCTCTGCCACCTTTGACACTGCTGATCATCCTCTCCTTATGGATATTCTCTCCTGGGTTTTTATAGCACTACTCTTTCCTGTTTCTCTGGTTTCCTACCTGTCTGACCACTTCTCAGCTTCCTTATTGACTCATTCCTTAGATCATGCCTCCTAACTGTGGATATTTTCCAAGGTTCTGTCCTAGGTCTCCTTCTCTTCTACCCCTACACCTTCTCTTGGTGACCTCATCAGCTTCTATGGCTTTACCCAACATCTCTATGCAGACAACTCACAGACACACATGTATGCAGCCCTGATTTCTCCCTCAAGCTTTAGTCCTGCAACACCTGCAACAGCCTACTGGGTTTTTCCAAGTGGATGTCCCAGAGACATATCAAATTTAACATGTACAAAATTGACCTTAATATCTTTCTTCCTTAACCTTCCTTTCTTCCAGACTTCTTTGTAAAAAGCACTGCCATTTTTCCAGGTTCTCAGGTTTATAAATTTAGCATCATTCTCATCTCCTCCCTTTCTCACCCCACATATCTAATCAGTTGCCAAATCCTGTCATTTCTACGTTGACAATATCTCCTGCATTCCACCTCTTCTTTTACCACCTTAGGCCCTCACCTAGATTACTTTACCAGTCTCCCAACTGGTCTCCCTGTCTCAAGTCTCTCCCTTCTCCAAACTACCTTACACAACTCTGCTTAAAAAACTCTCTTTATGTGTATATCCATCCATGTGATTTCCCTAGTCCAGGTCTGAACAACATACAGCCCACTTTCGGCTGGCCAACAGATTTCCAGTGGCCAGTGAAAAATGTAACATTGCCACTGTAGACTCTCCTGTTTGTCACGTGACCTGTAGCGACCAACCATTGTCAGTCTGTCTTTGGTCTAACCTATCTGCAGCTGAAGAAGTTCACAAGTTGTGCAGGTCTGCCCTAGTCAATCAGCACCAATGGCTTCCTATTGCCTAAAATAAAATACAATATAAAGTCCTCTGTTAAGTTTTTAAAGCCAGACAAAATCTGGCTCCAATATATCTTTTAAGTCAAGTCAAACATTTATTAAGTGCCTATTGTGTGCCAGGCATTGCGCTAAGTGCTGAGGATACAAAGAACATAAAAAACAGTTCCTTCACAATCTAATGGGGGAGACAAACATACAAACAACCATGCTGGAGATAATTAACAGAGTGAAAGCCCCAGCATTAAGGGGATGGGGAGGTCTTCTTGAAGAAGGTGGGATTTTAGCTGAGACCTGAAGGAAGCCAGGGAAACTAGGAGACAAGATGAAGAAGGATAGCATTTCAGGCATGTGAATAAAAATGCATGTGAAAAAGCTGGTGAGAAAGCATAGAGTTGGGAGATGGAGTGTTTCTAGCCTCATTAACATTTTTCCCCTTCCCACACTCTGAGAATCATGCAATCCAACCTTCTCTCTGTCCCTCTCACTTTTTAGTAAGGGAAGAACGGTCACAAAATAAGCATGGTTTGGAAACCACTACCATAGAAATATGGAAATTGATGTATTCTCAGTCAACAATACAAGTGTACAGAACAGCAGACAATTTGGTACAGTCAAAAGCATTGGACTTGAATTCAAGGAAGACATCTGGGTTCTAATCTTTCTTCCAAAATTTACTAACTATGACCATGGGCAAGCCATTTAACCTCTCATAGTCTTGGTTTTATCATCTGTAAAATGAGGGTAACAACATTTCCAGTCCCAAACTCACAGAGTTGCTCTAAGGGCCAAATGACACAATGCACGCAAAGCTTTTGCAAACTTGAAAATTATATAGAAATGTTAGCAGTATTATTGTTGTTATTATTATTACTAGGAATAACACTAGGAGACAGTGAAATGTAGTATTAAGAACACTGGGACTAAGGTCAGGAGAACTGGATTAGAGCCCAGACCTTCCAATTATCTATGTGATCTTGAGTAAAACACTTTCCTGCTTTAAGATCAAGTTTCATTATAAGCTAAACAAGGGGGTTGGACTAGATGACCTCTAAGATTCTTTCCAGATCTAATATTCTATGTTCTAAGTTCACTTCTAGTCCTGAAATCCTATGTTTCTATGTTTATTTTATCCACTAATAAATTGATGGGGAAGAAATAAAAATCTCCCTTCCTGGTAAAATAAAATCCAATCACCATATTAGCTTAATGGTCTTGATAGCTTAAGAGTATTTCTGGGGCTTAGTCAATCCTGGTAGAAAGTTTACAAATAGGAGCTGGGTGCCTACTCTGCCAGAGTTGAAAATAAAGCACTCATCTTGGGAAAGTTTTTTCAGATAAAATGGCTATTGTTTCCTAGCAGTCTTCAGGTTAAGGGACTGGACGAGTTGGTCCTTCTCAGTCCAGAACAACAGCCTGACATTACCAGCCCAGTGCCAGAGATCCCGTGCATGACGCATACTCTATGACTCAAGATCAATGTCAACAGAATTTTGGGGGTGGGGTGATAAAGTCACACAGGCCAAAAGGTGCTCAGAGAGAGCAAACATGCAGAGATGTTTCATTTGCAATCATACTGTTCCTTTCCTCCCCCCACCGCCTCCCCCCGCCCAAAAAAAGGATTTCTGGAAACTGTGTATGCATTCGAACAGATCCAGGGGATACTAAACTTGGGACAATGATGGAACTCAACCTGAAATGAAATGCCAGTCCCTCCAAGTCTACTAGAAACCAGGGAAAAGACTTTCTTTTGCCAGTAGCTGATACTTTACTGTGAAAAACTAGCTGGTAAAGGGGGCTGAAGTTTGCAAGAAAAAAAACAAACCAGAAAAACATAGAATTTAAAGCTAGATAGAACCCTTTCAGTTTAAAGATGAGGAAAATGAGGCCCAGAGAAAGAGGACTTGCCCAAGGTCACATAAGTAGTAAGTGGCAGTTAGTAGTTGAACACAGGTCCTCCAACAACAAATCCAGTATTCTCTCTATTATACCATGCTGCTGTTGATGGGGAGAATAATGGTTCAAACCTGGGAAAGGGTGCTTATACAACTAAAGGCAAAAATCAGATTCATATACAATCTCTCTTTTCTGTTCTGTGTATACAGATATGCACACTTTAATTTGATGTCTGTTAAGATTAGAATTAAAAACCAAACTTCATCAGAAAAAGTGAGGGGAAAGTGGGAAGGAGATGGTGCATGCATGTTAGCAATTGGTGAGAGCAGCAGTATCGTTTCCTAGAATGAGCACTGGACTTGGAAGGCAGAAGACTTGGGTCTGAGCTCTAGCTCCAGCTGAGTGACTTGGAGGAAGTTACTTTCCCTTCTCTAAGTAACTTGCCCCCTCCTCCATCTAAATATTTGGAAGGTGTTAAAACCAAATGTGATAGTCCATGTAAAGCACTCTGTAACCATGAAGTGCTTGCAGAAATATGAAAAGTTATTACTGGAACCATAGAATTGGCAATGTGGTAAGTCAGGTGATGCTCACTCCCCCCACCCCAGAAACAAAACAAAACCACACAGAAAAACTCTCCATCACGGAGTTGTTAGGATGCTTGAAATTCCACCTAACAGAAGGGTAATAACTCATCTGCAATTAATAGTTTAGTGTGAAGCATTTCCTTCAAATAATCAAGTTATATCTCATTAATTAAGGAGTTCCTTCCAACAATGTCGTTGGCAACCTGTATGTTGCCCTTCCTGTACAAACGACTCCTGTCCAAAACCTTCCAAAAGTTTGTCAGTCACCAGAAAGGGGTAGGGGAGTTCACCCAAGAGCCTGGAGGCTTTCTTTGCTTTCTCCTGGCGTGGAGAGGGTACCAGGGGAACATTTTGGCTGGTCATTCTTGTTAACATGACCTTCCTTTCTTTTCTTCACATGGTACAATTCCTTGATGAAGCATTTTGTAAGATTCTTTTTAAACTACTACTCCATGCCAAAGGGAAAAGAATAGTAAATAAGTCCAAAGCTGGTAGTTTATGGAGAATAGACTTAGACTTAGAGATCACTTGGTCCAGCCCTCTCATGTCATAGATTGGGAAAATGAGACTCAGGCAGATGAAGTAATTTGCCTGTCTTATGGATCCAGGCAGTAAGTGGCAAGAAGGACCCTGTTCCCAATTCTAGACATAGTGATCTTCCCACTATGCTACGCTGCCCATTGAGGAAAAGTCATCTGGGAAGTCCAGGGCAGCCCTGAGGAAGACCAATCTCCTGCATACCAGCAGGGCAGTGCTGAAAACGTCTGGGACAGAATTCTCAACATAAGTGTTTTGCCTGGGACTTACAGACAAAAATAATCATAATCCACTTTCCTATAGTGCTTTACAGTTTTACAAAGCACTTTCCTTACAATGGTCCCATAAGGTTAGGAGTACAATAATTATTACCCCTCATTTTATGGATAAGAAAACTGAGGCTAAGAAAATAGGAGAGATTTCCACTCTCAGGGTCACATGAAGCTGAAACTTAAACCCAAGTCTTGACCTCAATCTTGTGCCCATTCCACTATACCACACTGCTACTAAATAATCATAATTATGACTTAAAGAATGCTACCCAGTCCATAAATGCCCTACACACAGGAGTAGTTTCTATGGTTTTCATAGTCTTGTTAATTGAATGGGAGCTTCTAGAAGTTTTTGCACTGAAAGTAAAATGAACAGGGTCGTACAGTAGGAAGATTACTCTGGCAGCTATATAAAGGACAGATCGGAAAGGGAATTGATGGGGTGAGAGGCAATTAAAGATCAATCCAATAGTCTGGGTGAGAAGAGCTAAAGCCTAAATTAGGGTGGCTACAGTGGTAGGGGAGAGGAGGAACCATCAAAAGCTATTCTGGACTCAGAAATGACGGGATTTGGCAGGTGATTTCATTCTTACAACTACTCTATGAGGTGGGTAGTACCACCTATTCCCCTTTACAGACAAGGAAAATGAAACTCAGAGTGATTCCCTCAGAATACAGTAACCACAACACAGCAGTATAGCTCTTTCTACTGCTATTTTGAAGTCCACAGAAGCTGTACTGGAGAAATGAGGAAGAGAAAAGGGACTAAGCCCTAGTGGTCAGGGAAACCACACCATGGGACTTCAATACTAACTCCTGGAGCATGGCAGAAGGTGAATGATGTCATGGGCTGTCAGGAGCTCATCACTACCTTTTATCCAAAAGGTTGGAGCTTGAGGGAAGTAATCCCACCAGCACATGGGCACGAGGCAGAGAGATAGATTCTGCATGCTTCCTACACCTGTGCTTCAGCTGAAGCATCATCAGAGCTTACTGAAAACATCAACAAAGAAAGGAGGTCACATGTCCTTGTAGCTTCTGCTCAGCTAACAGAAGACATGATGACATAGGCTTTCTGGTTCACCATGAACTTGTACTCTGTTCAGTTTCACTTATGCTGGGTTAACACGACACTAAAAGCTTAATTTTCCCTCAAGTCAAATAACTGAAATGTTTTTATTTACAAAAGGGAAATTCTAGTTTCTGTGTGGACTTGGGTTATTTAGATTCAGCTCACTTCAGTTTAAAATGAAAATTCTACTCAGCAATGCCACAAAGTGCAATACATTTAGCAGCAGTATCTTGTAGCTGAAAGAATCCTGGGCTCTGGGAATCAGGAGAATTGCCACGAATCTAGAAATTATTCCTTGTGGGATCACTTTACGTCACTGGAACTCAGTTCAAGAGGGGATGGAATTATATGTAAATATATAAGGTCCCTTCCTGCTTTGACAGTCTATTTTAAAGGGCTTCTCACCCCTGATAATCAGTGTTCTAAGGTCCCTCTCCTGTCAGGATCTTTTTGGATCCTGACTGCCATCCAAAGTGTTCATTTCTCTTCCAGCTTTATATCATCTGCAAATATGATAAATAATGGCAACTACACCTTTGAATAATTTATTGATAAAAAATTTGAATAGCATCTGGTAAAGGAAATATTTCGAGGGCATTTCTAGGGCATCCCTCCAAACTGACCTCTCCCCATTAATGTCTACTCTTTGGGTCTGATAATTCAACCAGCCCCAAACCCACCTAATTGTAGCCACATGTAATCCATACAATCACCATCTTTTTACCATAAGGATTACAGGAGAAATTTGGTCAAACATTTTGACAAAATCTAGATATGCTAAATTTATAGCATTCCTTTGATCTACCAGTATAACTATACTCTGAAAAAAAGAAAAAAAGATTAATTTGACATAACCTGTGCAAGGCTCTAAGTGGTCACTGCCCTGCATGATGTTCACAAACATCGCTTTAGTAATGTATTCTAGGGTAATGCTGTCAAACACAAATAGAAATTGAGGCCACTAACATACACAAGGATTCTTGCAAGACACATATTAATATTATCTATGTTTTACTGTATTATTATTTATTTTGTTAAATATTTCCCAATTATATTTTAATCTGGTTCAGGCTGTACTTGGGAGTGTTGTGGTTCATGTGTGACCCCTCTGTTCCAGGGAATAGCTGGCAGAATGGCTGAGTGTTATCTCCTTAAAAAAGAGAAATATAAATGCCAAATAAAACAAAAGAACTGCAATTAAAAATAGGAGAAAGCAAAGAAATCCTCGCAAGGAAAACTTCACAGGATGACAGAAAGACAGAAAACAGACAAGCAAAAACAGTTTCAATATACTGAATAAACACTATGAAGGTACCTGGGTGGTGCAGTGGATAAAATGCTGGACCTGGAGTCAGGAATATCTGAGTTCAAATCTAACCTCAGAATCCTACTAGTTACGTGATCCTGAGCAAGTCACTTAATCGCTATCTGCCTCAGTTTCTTCAATTGTAAAATGGGGATAATAATAGCACCTACCTCCCAGGGTTGTGAGAATCAAATGAGATAATATTTGCAAAATACTTAGCATAATGCCCAGCACATAGTAGGCACTTAAAAATGCTTGTTTCCTTCCTTCCTATGAAAGAGCAACAACAACAAAAAACCTCCAAAAGGAAGGAATAAGACTACAACAATAATAATTATATTGCCTTACTGGAAGGGTCATTCAGTCAGTCAATAAGCATTTATAGCCTACTTTGTGCTAGACACTGTACTAAGTGCTAAAGGGACACAGAGAAAGGCAAAAGACAGTCCCTGCTCTCCAGGAACTCCCAGTTTAACGGGGGAAAAAACAGGGAAACAACTACGTACACACAGTTATATACAGAATAAATAGGAAATAAAAGGGGAAAAGAACTAGAATTAAGAGGGATTGAATCATTTAGAATCTCAACAAGAGATACAAAGGAAGATCTGGTATCCAGATCTTCTGCAAGCCACATATTAATATTATCTACATTTTACTGTATTTTTATTTATTTTGTTAAATATTTCCCAACTATATTTTAATCTGGTTCAGGCTGTACTTGGGAGTGTTGTGGTTCATGTGTGACCCCTCTGTTCCAGGGAATAGCTGGCAGAATGGCTGAGTGTTATCTCCTTAAAAAAGAGAAATATATATGCCAAATAAAACGAAAGAACTGCAATTAAAAATAGGAGAAATCAAAGAAATCCTCACAAGGAAAATGAGAGTATAAGTAAGAGTGTGAAGAATATAAGAATATAAGTAAGAGTGGTGAAGGGAAATTACAAAAACAGGAGAATTGACAGTGAAGAAAAGACAGTGGAAAATCTTAATAAAGCATCAAACTCTTTGAGGAATGGACTGATTCAATCAGAACAAAAACAATTCAAGATTGAAAGAATAATTAATAGAGCAAAAGAAAAAGCAGCACTAATGGAAGAAGACTCTAGATAGCTATAAACCAAAGAAAGAGAGCTAGAGGATATGAATTAGTAAGATAATCAAAGAATTTGTTTCCCAGAAAAAAATATGAAGAAACAAAGGGTCAGAATATAATATTCTAACAAATCACACTAAGAAATTGCCCAGAAATACCAGAAAGGGAGGGTAGAGTGCAAATTGCAAATCTATAATAAGATGAGCAAAAACGATCCCTAATTTTAATTGACTGAGAAATGTAGTTAACAAGTTACAAAATTTAAATGGCAAAGAGGAACTCTTGCAAGCAGTCGGGAGGCACTAGATTACTTAACAAAGAACACTAATTTGAATAATTTAGTATTATTCCACAAGGATGAAAAAATGAAAGATGAGGCTGGAATGTGACTTGCAGTGTAAAAGCAAGGGAAATTGACTTGTACAACAAAATAGCTTAAACTCTAAAGCTGAGAATACCCTTTTATGAAAAAAGATAAATCTTCAATGATGTCAGAGAATTACATTTTTTTTTCTTTCTGAAGAAATCAGTGCATCTACTATGCAAATCCACCAAGCAGCAGAAACTTAACAAGGTAAACAAGACTTGAATATAAGTAATTAATAAATGATGAATCCTTGTTTATAGCTTGAAAGAAAGTGATAGCCTTTGAGGGTTGAAAGTTAACCCTTACATCTTGTATGGAGGTTCAGTGAAATAAAAAGGCCAGAATTTTGAGGCAAGAATCTGGTTGAAAAGGAGAACACAGAGCTAGGTCTCCACGCCTGGAATATACTCCATCTTTATCTCTCCCTTGTAGACTCCTCAGCTCCTATGAAAGCTCAGCTTAGGTGTCATCTACTAAGAACAGCCTTTCTTGTTTCCCCTGAGTGCCAGTGTTCTCCTAAGTGCTAGTGTTCTCCTCCTCATCAAATTATCTTGTATTTACTTATATGTTTGCATGCTGTATCATCCAAGAAAATGTAACCTACTTGAGTGCTGGGACTTCTCATTTTTGTATTGGTATACTGGGGACGTAGCACAATCAATGATTACTAGATTGATTAAGTCATCTGGAAAACTGAAGAGGGAAGAGTTAAAAGGGAATAAACATTTATATAGTGCTTACTATGTGCCAGGCACTGTGCTAAGTGCTTTATAAATGTTATTGAATTTGAATGATATTTGAAAGGGGAAAGAATGATGTGAATTATTATTATATCTAAAAAATTAGGTGCCATAAATAGTCAATTAATGATGTAGGGTTGTAGTGTGATTTCTAAACCATACTCTTCCTTGGAATGGGTGAGAAAGGGTAAAAAAAAAAGCAATCAAACAATTATATCAATAAGAGTAGAATCCCAGGATTTGACTAGGGTTATGTATCTGTATATGAGTGCTGTGATTAAAATTGGATTGCTATCAGCAAGATAGGGTATATCCGTGCTAATTTTTAAAAAGCAATATAAAAGAATATGATAAAGAAAAAACCAAGCTTAACAATTATAACCTTGAATGTTAATGGTTTATACTTACCCACAAAATAGAAGTTAAGAAATGGATTAGTAAACAAAACCCAATAGTCTGATGCTTATACGAAATATACTAAAGCATAAGAATTCGTATTAGTTTAATGTAAAGGAATAGAATAAAATTCATTATGCTTCTAAAGAATCCAATAATCTGAAGTTGCAATCATGATTTCAGATAAGTAACAGCAAACATAGATACCATCAAGAGAGAGAAGTAGGGAAGTTATTATGATTGAAGACAACACAATGAAACATTATCATATTGTATGTATATATGTATATATACATATACAAATGTGTGTGTTTATATACACATAATACACTGAAGGTCACAGCACCCATGTTTTTAACAGAACAGGTAACTGAAATGGAAAATATCCAGATCAGGGATTCTTTTGTGTGTGTGTGTGTGTGTGTGTGTGTGTGTGTGTGTGTGTGTGTGT
>NW_020949696.1:5420162-5516227 GCF_900497805.2 Vombatus ursinus
TGTGTGTGTGTGTGTGTGTGTGTGTGTGTGTGTGTGTGTGTGTGTGTGTGTGTGTGTGTATATAACACATCTCTTTGGCAGTTTGGAAAAGCCTATGGATCCCTTTTTAAATTCACAAGAATTTAGTAAGCTTACTATGTGCTGAGTACTGTGGTAATCACTGGGGATATAAAAATAGTCCAAGTCCTCAAGGAGTTCACAATCTGATGGGGAGATATATAGATAACTATGTATAAACAAGATACATGATAACTTGGAGGTCATCTCCAAATCTGGCCTCATACACTTACTAGCTGCATAACCCTATTTAATTAATTGTCATTTAGTGTCAGTTAAAGTCATTTAATTGCTGTTTGCCTCAGTGTGATCATCTGTAAAACAGTGATAATAATAGCATCTACCTTCCATGGTTGTTTTGGGAATAAAGTGAGACAATATTTGTAAAGTACTTTCTAAGACTTAAAAGCAATACATAAATCCCATTAATACTAGGGGCCCGTGAACTCTAGTTTAAGTACTCCTGACCTGGATGATAACTTCTAAAATAATTATTTCACATTTCTACATCAGAGCTTCACAAATTCAACAGAAAGATAAACAAGGAAATTATAGAACTGAACAGAATTTTAGAAAAACTGGACATTGGGACTATGGTAAATTCTTAAGAGTATTTACATATTACTCAAACTTCCATATAACTTCTATAATTTAAAAAAACATTAAAAACAACAAACAGAAATAGAAAACAAATACATCCTTTACATGTCATTGTACAATAAAAATTATATTCAATAAAGAAAATGTGAGCAAAAGATCGACAAACTGAATCTATAAATATTCTAAATGATGACTGCGTGAAAAGATCAAATCATGGAAACAATGAAAATATATATTAAAGAAAATGATAATCATAAAAGAACATATCAAACTTTATGGAGTAAAGATAATTCAGGTGCTTGGAAAAAATTTATTTCCCTAAATGTATTGACAAAAGAGAAAAAGAAAGGAATACTTGATTGAGCACGCAATAAATTAAAAATCAATAAATCTTGAAAATTAAAAGCAAGATAAATATAAGTCATAATTTAAAAAAAAACGAATAAAACAAAACGCTATTTTAAAAGGCTAATAATACTGATAAAACATTGGTTGATTTGAATTAAAATAACGAGGGAAAACAAAATCGTCAGCAAAATGAGAAAAGATAATAAACAATAAATAGAAAAGAAATAAAGAAAATTATCAGAAATTATTATACTGAATTATATGACAATAATATGGAAAACAAAATAAATGGATATCTAAAAGATGACTAAATAACCAATAGTAAGATAACATAAATAATACAACCTCAGAAAGAGAAATTAAGCAAGTCATACATCAACTCCTACAGAGAAAATCCTACATCTGGATTTTAAAATGATTAATAATTTGACAGAACTTACATTAAATTAAAGAAAAATAAACACTATGATATATACAGTGTTTAAAAAAATCAAGAAAGAAGGCACTCTACCAAACTCTATAAGACAGTCTCTAATCTCAATCAGTTAAGTCAGTCATCAATTAATATTTATTTATTTTTTGATTAGGCAATGGAGTTAAGTGACTTGCCGAGGGTCACACAGCTAGTAAGTGTTATGTGTCTGAGGCCGAATTTGAACTCAGGTCCTTCTGAATACAGGGTTGGTGCTCTATCCACTGCACCACCTAGCTGCCCCTATCTATTAATATTTATTAAGCACCCATTTTGTGCCAGGCACTGTGCTAAGCACTGGGGACACAAAGAAAGGCAAAAGACAGTATTTACCCTCAAGGAGTTCATAACCTAATAGGGAAGGAGAAGAGGAGAAATAAATGTAAATAACTATATACAAAAATGCTACATACAGGATAAATTAGAGAGAATTAACAGAGGAAATGGACTACAATTAAGGGAGATCAGAAAAGGCTTCTTGTAGAAGGTGGAATTTTAGCTGGTACTTGAAGGAAGCCAAGGAAGCCAGGAGATAGAGATGAGAGAGATAATTCCAGGCATGGGGGACAGCCAATGAAGATGCCAGTGTCTTGTTCAAAGAACAGCAAGGAAGCCAGTATCGTTAGACGTCAGAGTACATGAAGTCTAGGGGTGTAAGGTATACAAAGACTAG
This sequence comes from Vombatus ursinus, assembly GCF_900497805.2. Lineage (NCBI taxonomy): Eukaryota > Metazoa > Chordata > Mammalia > Diprotodontia > Vombatidae > Vombatus > Vombatus ursinus. Next base: position 5,422,313 of record NW_020949696.1, read on the forward strand.
AAAGATGGAAAGGGAAATGTGGGGAGTAGGTTATGAAGAGCTTTGAATATCCAAGGAGTTTATATTTGATCCTAAAGTTTACTGACTGACATGGTCAGACCCGTACTACAAAGATTACTTTGGCAGCTGAGTAGAGGACAGACTGGAATAGAGACTTGTGGCAGGGAACTCAACCAGAAGTCTATTGCAATAGCCCAGGCATAACTATTTTAAAATGATGGAAGAGTAAAGCACAGAAAGAGAATTAGAAAGAGTAATAAAATTAATGTCCACTGAAACAAAAATATTAAACAAAATACTGGCAAAGAGATTACGTAAATATAGCTAAAAATAAATTCATTATGATTGAGTTGGATTCATTGCAGGAACTTAAGGATGATTTAATATCAGGAAATCAATCAGCAAAATAAATCACATTAATAACAGAAACAATATGATCATCTCAATAGATGCAGAGAATTTCAATCAAATGCAATATTTATTTATGTTAAATATTAGATATAAATATTAGAATGAAAGAATCTTTTTTTAAACATGATCAAAAGCACTTATCTAAAACCAAGAGCCAGTATTATTTGTAATAAAAAAAAATTTATTCACAAATTTTCCCAGTAAGATCACTAAAGAAGCTAGAATGCCCATTGTCACCATTGTTATTTGATAGAAATGATAGCTAAAGCCAGGAGACAAGAAAGAGAAACTGTGGGAATTAATGCTGGCAAAGAGAAGGCAAGATTGTCTCTATATGTAGATGATATGATGTTTTACTTAGAAAATCCTTGAGAATTAACTAAAAAATAAAAACAGCCAAGTAACAGTACACAAAAAAACCCCAAACTTACCAGTACTTCTGTATATTACTAACAAAACCCAGAAAGAGGCAGAAAGAGAAACACCATTTTAAAATAACAAGATTCATTAAATATCTGGAATTTTACCTATCAAAACATACATAGGATTTAAATAAATACAACTACAAAAGAATTTTCACAGAATTACAGGAAGATATCCTGTCAATGTTTATGGTGCAGTTACAAACAATATAGTAAAAACGATGTTACTATTTAGCTTATGGATTTAATGCCACACCAATCAAATTGCTATGGAGATGTTTACAAAATTAGTCAAAATAATAAAATCCTTCATATAGAGGAACAAAAAGTCAAGAATACTTACAGAAATAATTTAAGAAATAGAAATGAAGGGAAGGCTTGGCATTTTTAGATCTTAAATTAGATTTTAAAACATTAATGATAATGCTCTGGCACTGGATTAAAAAAATGAAAGTTGATCAGTGGAATAAATTAGATGAGTAAGACATAAGACAGAAATATCTTCAGTATGTCTTCAATAAACTTGAGAGTATGAAACACTGGGGAAAGAACTCTATTCAGCAAGAACTTCTGGTAATGATGGACAGAAGTTTGAAGGAAAATAGTCAAGACTAGATCCTTATATCATATACCATAATATATTCCAATAAATTCATAATGATCTCATTATAAAAAAAATCACACCATAATACAACTGGAGGAAAGTGGAAGGCTACATTTATTATGAATGGTGAAAGGAGTATATATTTAATCAATGGATAATATAGATACAACAGACAAGTTAAGTAAAAAAAAATTTTTTTAAGCTTTTGCATAAACTAAATCAATGCATCCAGATTAAGAAAATATTGGAACTGGGAAAAATCTTTGTACAAAACATCTCAGATGAAGATCTAATATTCCAAACCAAAAGGGAATTGCAACATGTAAGATTAAGGGGACCATTCCTCAATAAACAAGTTGTCAAAGGAAATGAATAGTCTTTAAAGGAAGAAATTCTGTCTGAAAAAGTACTCAAAATCACTACAAATTGAAGAAATGCATGTCAATACAACTCTGGAGTATCAAACTGGCAAAGAAGGTATAAAAATGAAAAAATCAATATTGGCTGTGAAAAAATGAGCACACTCGTTCTCTGCTAGTATAACCATGATATGGTCCAAAAATTTTGGAAAACAATTTGGAATTATGTAAGAAAAGTCACAAAAATGTACATACTCTTTGATCTAGTGATCCTACTGTTGTTTTTATCCCAAAAGAAGGTTATTAACAGCAAGAAAAGACCAATCTATACAAAAATATTCATAGCAATACTATTTATAATAGCAGAATAATAAAAGCAGTTTCTTAAGTTGAATTAAGATAAGCTACATGCAAAATGATTTAGGCAATGGCTGAACAAACTGTGGTATATGAATGTAAGAGATACTGTTTTATTATTAAAAATGTTGAATGAAGTTAAGAAATTAAAGAAATTATGAAGTTAAAGAATTATACGGCAAGTCTCATGAAGGGATTCAGAATTAGGAAAGCAGAACTAAAAGAATAATACACAGGGACTATACCTATATAAATGAAGATAACTTTAAATTATAACAAAACTCAGATAAAAACAATAGTCCACTTTGGCACTAATTTATTAAAGTACACACTCTTTTTTAAAGCCAACTATATAAACTACTGAAATGTAAGGCTGCTTTATGCTATTTTGTTTAAGTATTTTAGGGATCATAAATTATGGAAGACTGAATTATGAATATTGAGGTTTTCATAATGTGTGGAAATAAAATTTATCAATTATATATTTATATATATACGAATTCTAAAACATTGACAGGAATAATGGTCAAAACCACCAGCTTATATTTTAATGAGTCTTCTTTGCCACCACAACCGCTATGTAAGCTGGCCCAAACATGGACAGGACACCAGAGGAAAATGGAAGGCTTGAGTTAAGCACCACATTCCATTCTCACAAAACCAAGCAGTAAGCCAAGAGACTATGGAAAAGACTTGGTGCAATCTGAGTTAATTTCTCCTGTTGGTGGGCTGGCGTAAGAATCCAGTTGTGGACCCTTTGGCAAGGAATATATATAAAGACATTTTAGGATTCTGGCCGGGTGTGTGTGTGGGGGTGTGTGTGTGTGTGTGTGTGTGTGTGTGTGTGTGTGTATAGACCCTGAGGAATTTCCTTGACACCTTCTTTTAATCTCCTTGACAGAGCTTTCCCCTACTTTTACTTTCCTGTAGATTGCTTTTTTCCTTTTTTTTTTGTTTTTTGTTTTTAACCACCTTTCAGACTTTTTTACCGAGGAATGTCTGAATGTTTTTACTTTAAGGAATTGTTTATCTGAACCCTCAGGCTCTCAGTGACCCATTGTACTCAATGTGGAAACAGGATGAGGTAGGGACCTCAACTTAAAGGCTGATGTCCTCTCAAATACCCTGGCTTCCCAGTTCATCAACTTCAACTCCTATGATTTGGATCTAATTCACTTCACCTCGGCCACACTGAGGGATGGTCATACACTTGATGACATCATCAACTATAAGTGACAATTCTACACTCACAATTCTGAAATTCCTCTGACCATAATATCCTTAACTTTCACCTTACCCTGTGCCTTACCCCTCCTAGATCTCAGTCCTTGGCATAGCACAGTTTGTCCATCTCACCATGCTTTCCCAAGTCATCACCCTCACTCTGGCCTCACTTTTCTCCCTTCAGAATTTTAACCCTTTAGTTAACCAGTTCAGCTGTCCTTTATCCGTGAATCCCTTGCCTCATTATCATATCCTTGCTCCTCCCTTTCCAAATCGGAACCAAGATTATTTCTGCCATCTACCTTCTCTGCTCCTGCTTAGGTGCTAGATGCACTAAAAAGTTATGTTACTCAACATCAACTAAGCGTTCGCTGCTCCATAGCAATTCTTTTGTTAGCCTCATTTTTTATCAACTCTCCACAGCAGCTGTTTACCTTCTCTTCCCTCCTTGGACCACCTATACCAGTGGTGTCAAATTCAAACAGAAATTGCAGGCTGCATACTGACATAGTAAACAACAAATTAACATTATCTATGCTGCATTTTTATGTTTAAAAACATTTCCCTTGCATTTTAATCTGGATCAGTCTGTTTCCAGAGTTTTTGGTACCTCTTGGGAGCTCAATATCTCTCACCTACACCCATCTCCCCTCTCCTCTCATCAGAGAACCTTACCTCACATATCCATGAAGAGGTTATCTGTTCCAAGTTCCCTCTTTTCCTCAATTCTCCACTTCAAGTCACTTTCACATCATCTCCCATTCTCTCCTCCTTTGCTCCAGTCTTGGAGTAGAGGTGATACGTTTCCTTGCCAAAGCTAACTCCTCCGTTTGTGCCCTTGAGCCTATCTCTATCCATCTCTTCCAGGAGCTTAGCCCTTTAATCCTCCCTTCCCTCTCCTCAATTTTCCTTTCCCCCCCAAAAAAGGTTCTTTTTCTATTATGAGCGAGACAAACATCAACAAAAATGAACATTTCCATATAAAAGTACAGAGAAAGAAGACTATTTTAAACTGTGACTCTCTGTTACATACTACTTGCTTTAAAAAAAAAAGGCTATGTTAAATTTAACACAGTAGTAACAACACTGCTTTGCTTGTTTCCATTGTGAACTTCCCTTTTCTCTCTTCTGGGTAGGTTTTAAATGCTTCATTGACCTTCCTTCCTTTCTTTTTTTTTTTTTTTTTTTTGCATCTCTATCATTATCCTTTTATTCCACCTTGTAACCCTCTATCCCATCCCCAAAGGAAAGCCCTACTTTGGAATAAGTATAATAAAGCAAAACAAATTTGCGCGTTGGCTGTGTTTGAAACTGTATGTCTCATTTTGTCCCTATAGTCCATCACTTCCCTGTCAAGAAGTGGTAAACATGCTTCATTGTTGAGACTTCTGGAATAGTGACTAATTAGAGTTCTTAAATCTTTCCAAGTTGTTTTCTTTTACAATAATGTAGCCATTGTATAAATTGTTCTGGTTCTGCTGACATTACTGAGCATCAGTTCACACAAATGTTTCCAGATTTCTCTGGATCTGTCCCCTCACCATTTCTTATGATGTAATACTACTCTATTCCATTCACATGCCATCATTTGTTCTCCCCCTAATTTTTAACCTCTCCTATGCCACTGGCTCCTTTCCTGCTGCCTATAAACATGTTCAGAGCTTCTTGATCCTTAAAAACTCCTCCTCTCAAGTTATCACCCTATATTTTTCCTCCTTTTCCCAAATTCCTAGGAAAAATGTCTATACTTGATTGCTTCCATTTCCTTCATTAACCCTAACTTCTCAACCTCTTGAATCTGATCTCAGTTCCCACGACTTATGAGTAGGTTGGACTCCAGGACCTCGAAGTTCCCTTCCAGCTCTAAATCTTGTGATCCCTATTTATATACCAGAGCTCTATCCTGGCCCTCTCTTCTACTACTGTAGAGTTCCTCAGTGATCATCAGCTCCCACAGATCCAGCTATCATCTCTATGCAGATTACTCATCAATCTCTACAACTAGCCGTCATCCTCCTGAGCACCAATACTGTATTTCCCGTCACCTGCATGGTTCACAGGCATCTAAAACTCAGCATGTCCAAAACAGAACTCATCATCTTTCCATCTAAACCCATCTCTCTTCCTAACTTTCCTATTTCTGTAGGAGGAGTATCCTCAACTCTTCACTCTCATCCCTCCTCATACACAGTAAGTTTTCAAATTTTGTCAATTTTACATCCTCAATATTTCTCACATCCACCCTTTCCACACCATTCACACCATAACTACTTTAGTTTAGATACTTATCACCTTTTGAGTGGATTATTGCAATAATATCTTAGCTGGTCTCTCTAATTCTAAGTCTTTCCCCCCTCCAACTCATCTTCCACATAGCTGTGAAAGTGATATTTTTAAAGCCCAGGTCTGACCACATCACTCCTTGATGAGATGTTTTACTACCACCTCCTCCCCCCACACTGTCTCTAAGAAAAAAAATAATAAAATCACCTTTATTTGGCATTTAAAGCGCTTTAAAACATCTAACCTATCTTTCTAGGCTGAAACTGGCCTAATCAATGATTCCCGTGTAGAACATTACTCCCATCTGCCTACTTTTGCACAGACTGGAATGCTCTCCTGACTCACCTTTGCTTCTCAGAAGTCTTAGCTCCCTTCAAGGCTCAGCTCACTGGCTGTGTATTTATATACTTCTCTGTCTCTATCTCTCTACCTTTCTGTGTCTCCCCCCCATCCCTCCATATATCCATTTAATCTATTTATCTTATATTAACTCTTGCCTAGATTTATTCCAAAAGTCACCTAGCTGGTTATCTTACTTCAAGTCTCTCTTCCCTCCATTCTATATCATGTAATCTCCCTGCTTAATATATAATATATAATAAATAATAAATACATAAATAAATATAAACTCTGCTTGGCAATGAAAGCTCTTTAAAACCTGGGCCCAGCCTCATTATACATTACTCCCATCCATGATCCTCTATGATCCATCTAAAACGCCTTATTTGCTGTTGCTCACACAAAACACACCATTTCCTGCCTCCATGATTTTGCACTGTTGTCCCCCAGGATTGGAATGCTCTCTCTCCTTACTTCTGTCTCTTAGAATTCTTGTTTTCGTTCAAGGCTCAGCTCAAGAATCATATGCTGCATGAGTCATTTTCTGGTTCCTTAGATACTAGTGCCTGCCCCTCCAAGGTTACTTTGTATCTGCTTTGTATGTACCCACCTATGTGTCTCACCTTTTAGAATGTGAGGTCCTTAAACGCAGGGGCCATTTTGCTTGTGTTTGTGTATCTCTGATACTAGTACAGTGCCTGACACAGAGTTAAGTACTTAAGGAACTCTTGATTCATTGGCTGGACACGTTGCTACCCTCCTACCCCTCAAGGTAGGAATTCTTTTACTTTGATTTTTTTATTCAAAGTACTTAGCACAAAGTGCTTCAGAAATCTTATTGGTTGATGACTCTGTCTTCTTCCCTTTTTCAAAATGAGGACATTTGTGTCCTGTTCTAAGGACATCTCTCCCTTTCTCAACAATTTTAAAAATATCACCGATAGTGGCCCAGAAGTTAGATCTGCCCATTTTGTCAATTTCCTGGGATACAGTTCATCTGGGTTTGGTAATAAACTCATTGAGGGATACTGTAGTACAATCTTTTCATAAATCTTGACTTTTCTGTTATTTTGGATCAATCTTTTCTAATCTGAAGATTGTTCTCCTTAATAGAGAAAAGAGAAACAAAAGTGGAGCCACTTTCCCTTTTCTCTGCTGTCCATTATCATCACACTTGCCTTGAGCATAGGTCTTCTTCCTGTTTTGATCTTCCTCTTGGCCTCAACAGAGGCCCCAAAGCCCTTTTTGGTTATCCTTCATACTTGTTGCCAACCTCAGCTCATTCTGAGCTTTTGTTCTGGTACTATTATTACAGGCACCTGCTGCTCCCCTGCATTTTATATTTATCCTGTTACATGTTCTTGATGCCATCATCAACATATCTGCTTTAAAAATCTAAGCTGATAATTCCCTGCACATCTACATTGGTCTCCTGAGACAGTTGCCTCTTTTCTTTGGTGGAATTGCTTTTACGTCTTTAGATTTTCATCCCTGATAGCATCACGTTCCTCTTGGGCCAACTCTTCCTGTATAATTTTAGGCCATGGAGTCTTGCCTATCTTTTTTCACTCTGACATTTTATTTGCTAAGGTTCTTTCTTGCTCAAACTTTTTATGACAATTTACATTTGAGGCAGGGAGGGCAGAGAGATTCCTCTGCCAAAGCTAGAGCCTAATGTATGGGACTGTGCTCTATTGCTACAACCATGCACAATTTGAGGGGGTTAGTGTCTATCAATTATTTCATTTACGGCTATCATTAGACCATTTGTGTAAGTGTGTAAAGACAAAAAAAGATACACCAGAGCAATCCTGATTGGAGTGGTGTCCTTCCTTACCTTCCTCCCCACCTCTAAAACATATAGTTTCCATTTTCTGGGTCTTCTCAGTACTAAGGCCTTTCTGGAGTGAGTTTTCAGGCAGCTCCCACATCCCTTTCACAAGATGTTGGTTATGCAAGCAACTAACTGGTCTGGGGATTTAAAAAATCTCAAGCAGACTCTTGGGAATAAGCAACATTCTCGATAGGTGAATTGGATCAGTACAACTGAGAGCTTTTTCCAGTTGTGGATAAAATAATATTTATTTGACTGACATCAGAGACAACCTTCCAGAAGCAAACTTGTAGAAATAGAAATAGGTTTTGTTTCACAATTTCTCTCTTCATTGTAATGAAGATTGTTGTTTAACTGTGATTTCACAGGGTAGATCTTGACACAATTGCATTAAGGCACCTGAGAGAAGAGATTCACTTGCTCTACAGACGGTAGATGCTAGTCTTCACTTACTGGATGTGATGAGAATTCAGATGAACAGTATAAGCACCATTTTAATCAAATACACATTCTGGTAGCCAAATGGGGAAGGGGAATCTTGGTCTCTGATGACACTGGCCAGACTGAATGATTTGATATCCCCTGAAACACAAACCAGGCTTTCTTGCCTTTAGGCTTTTGGTGACACTCATCAATAAACCTGGAGAATGCTTTCACCATCCTATCCCTATTGACATTGTATACTCCAATCATACCTATCAGATTGGCTAACATGACAAAACAGGAAAATGATAAATGGTGGAGAAGATGTGGGAAAACTGGAACACTAGTGCATTGTTGGTGGAGTTGTGAAATGATCCAACCATTTTGGAGAGCAATTTGGGACTATGCCCAAAGGGCCATAAAATTGTGCATACCCTTTGACCCAGCAATATCACTTCCAGGTCTATATCCCAAAGAGATCATAAAAACAGGAAAAGGACCCACATATACAAAAATATTTATAGCAGCTCTTTCTGTGGTGGCAAAGAATTGGAAATTGAAGAGATGCCCATCAATTGGGGAATGGCTGAACAAGTTGTGGTATATGAATGGAATGGAATACTATTGTTCAATAAGAAATGGTGAGGAGGCAGACTTCAAAAAAACCTGGAAAGACTTGTATGGACTGATGCTGAGTGAAGTAAGCAGAATCAGGAGAACAATGTACATAGTAATAGTCACATTGTGCAATGACTAACTTTGACAGATTTAGCTCTTCTCAGCAATGCAAAGATCTAAGACATCTCCAAAAGATTCATGATGGAAAATGCTATCCACATCCAGAGAAAGAACTATGGCGTCTGAATGCAGATCAAAGCATACTATTTGCTTTTTTCCTTCTGTTTTGTTTTGTTTCTTCTTTCTCGTGGTTCCTCCTATTGGTTCTAATTCTTCTTTACAATATGACTAATGTGAAAATACGTTTAATAGGAATGTGTATGTAGAGCCTGTATCAGATTGCACACCATCTTGGGGAGAGAGGTGAAGAGGGAGGGGGAGAAAATCTAATCCCTCATTTTATATGCAAACCCTTAGCCTAAGAAAGTAAGGTAATATGCCTAAGGGCACACAGGAAGCCTGTGGTTGAAGTAAGATGCAAAACTAATCTTACTCCAGCCTTTGTGTTCTTTCCACTACAACATGTCTAGATCTTCTTGGCTGAAAATGATCCCCATCTCATCTGATCTCCAAACATTTCAGAGTCCTTTTACATGCTAATCATGTGCTAATGTTTATTGATCTATATTCTTATCTTATCTCTCCTTCTGGTACAGATGTTCTACACAGGCAGTCATCTTTATTTTCAATAGTAGCTACTTTGTACATATAGTAGGTATTCTGGAAATGTTTGCTGAGTGAATCTAAGAATAAACGAATGAATAAATGACTTATCCACAATTTCCCGTAAGCTCATAATAGATTGATTCACACCTGTGTTCTGAGAAGCAAGCAATACAAAAAAAAAAAATTCCTCCAATGTTTATAGGCCCAGAATCATTGGAAGAGATCTCAGAGGACTGCTAGTTCAACTTATACCTGACCACAAATTCCTTCTGTAACTTGCCAAGCAAGCCGTACAACCTTTGCTTGAAGATGGGAAAAAAAACACTGGCTCTGAAGTCAAATAATCTGGAATCAAATCTTACCTCTAACTCTTACTACTTGTGATTCTTTTCTTCCTTATCAACTGCTTCTCCTTCCTGGTCAAACCTCTACCCTGAAGCTTCACTCTTCTGTGATGATTACCTTCCTGGGCCACTTCTCCTCCTCTTCCTTGCCAAACATGTTGGCCTGATGTGGATACCTGTCCTCTCCCCTCACTGCTTTTCAGATGCTTTTTACATGTTGTCTTCTTCTGTCAGAATGTAAGTTCCTTGAGGCTAGGGACTATCTTGTTTGCACCATGCCTAATAAGTAATAAACACTAAATGCTCTATCTATCTATCTATCTATCCATTCATCCATCCATCCATCCATCCATCCATCCATCCATCCATCTTTTTGTGTGACCTTGGACAAGCTGATCATTTTCCTGGGCCTCAAAACATAACAAACCTAATCCCTATTTCAGGAGAAAGTCTTTCAAACCCTAAAAGTCAGCTATCATGTCTTCCTGGTCTTTTTTCTAAAAAAAAACAAAACATTTTCAGTTCCTTCAAATGATCCCTGTAGTGCCTAGTCTCCTGCCTGCTTAAAACCTGGTTGCTCTCTTCTGGTCACTCTCTAGATTATCAATAATCTTCTTAAAATGAAGTGCCCAGAATCACAATATTCCACATGTGATCTGACCAAGTAAGAGTACAGGGAAACTAACCCCTTTCTGTGTTTTGGACTCTGCATCTCTTAATGCAGCAGCCTTAGACCACATTAGCAGCATTACATGCAGCAGGGAAACACTAAAAACTTGCCAAATAAATATAGGAATTAAGTAAGGATGCCCCCATTCTCCATTGGTATTTGGTACAGTGCTAGAAATCCTAACAGTAGCCATAAGAGAAGAGAAAGAAATTAAAGGCATAACAAAATTATCCCTATTTGCTGATGACATGATGGTTTACTTAGAAAATCCTAGATAATCAGAAAAAAACCCTGAGATAATCAATAGTTTCAGTTAAGTAGCAAGATACAGAGTAAATCCATGAAAACTAAAAGCATTTCTGTATAGCAATAACAAAATACAGAAGGACATAATAAAAAGTCTCATTTAAAATAATTACAAAATACACAAAATATCTAGGACTCATTCTCCTACAAGAAGTAAAGAGTCCATGAGCTTTTGGGGGAGCTCTGTTAACACTACTGATTCCTATTTAGTCTAAATTGCACTTAAAACCCTCAGGTCTTTTTTAGACAAATAATTCTTTAGTCATGGGTTCCCCAAACTCGTACTTACAAATTTGATTTTTGGAACCCAAGTGTAAGATTTTCTTTTCATCACTCTTAAATTTCATTTTATTAGATTGGGCCCATTCTAACTTATCAAAATATTTTTGTATCTTGACTTTGTCATCTAGTGCTCTAAATATCCTTGCCAGCTCCATGTCAAATAAAAATGTAAAATAATCACCTTATAGATTCACTGAGATCCCTGATAAAAATGCTGAGTACAGCAGAACCAAGGGCATATCCCTGGGGCATTCCGCTGGAGAGATCTTGCTGCAAGTTGACATTAAGCCTTTAAAGTCTACTCTTTGGGTCTGGTCATGTAACTATTCAACTCAAACTTTATTCAAACTTTTAAAATTTAAAGTGACATTAGAGATAATTTAGTTCAACCCTCTGCATTTTACAAATGGGGAAACTGAAGACACTAGATTTGGAGTCTGAGGGATGTGGTCCAAATTCTTACTACTTGTATGACCTTGGGCAAGTGGCCTTGGACTCCTTAGGTCTCTTTAGGCCTCAGCTACCTCGCATGTAAATGAGGGGTCTGGACAAGGCAAATTCTAAGGTTCCTTTCATTTCTGTGCTCCTATGCAATGGCAGAACTGGGACGTGGCTGGACTCAGCCCTGCCTGACTGTCGGGCCAGGTTTCTCCCTGCTCCACCAGGCAGCCTCTTTTGCTTGATTCCCCTCCTCTTTAGATGGGACCGGGTCATGTGCCCACGGGCCTGCCAGAGTGGACACACTTCGCTCAGGATGAAGAGGCAGGAGCAAGCTCAGCTGGGACACGTCAAGTTCTAGTTTCAATCTGACCACAGCTTTCACTGCCACCTCCTATTACTCCAATTCTGGAACAACACAACACAAGAACTCAGACAGACAAAGAAACCTGCAAATGCCCCCACTCGTCACAACAATGACCCACCAAGAGAAAGGCCCCGGGTGGGGCACTGGCTGCCCAAGCCACAGTGCTCCTCTAATCCTCAGCATCTCCCCTGTCCACACTCTGCTTCCTAGCACAGAGAGGCTGGCACGATCTATTACATGCCCTCCCGGCTCTCTGGTGCTGGCAGACTTGAGGGCCACACAGCTCGGTTGTTTCTCGTAGCCCAGTTAGAAAGGGAACGCACCACATACGAGGTGCTGCCTGCACCTTGTGTTCTGAAGCTCATCGTCCTCCCTACAATATGGATCCACAGCACTTCTGGTGCAGAGATAGGTAACTGGGTGGCACAGAGGGGCCTCTCATAGCTGGCTTTGTTGTTGTTGTTCAGTTGTTTCAGTTGTGTTCAGACACAACTCTTTGTGACCTCTTTTGGGGTTTTCTTGGCAAAGACACTGGAATGGTTTGCCCTTTCCTTCTCCAGCTCATTTTTCAGGTGAGAAACTGAGGCAAACAAAGTTAAGTGACTTGTCTAGGGCAACAGTGTCTGAGGTCAAATTTGAACTCAGGTCTTCTTGACTCCAGGCCCACCGTTCTGGGTACCTTCTGCTATGCTTTTGCTTTGGGCTGTTTAAGATGAACTTCAGCAAAATTTAAAGAAGAAGGAATGATGAGGGCAATAGAGGGGCCCAGTGCTACAGAGAGCCGAAAGAACGCTTATCTGAGAGGAATGCGTGGTGAGGAAGAGGTGGCCCAATAGACTGAAATGACATTACCAGTCAAATGAGTCAGAACCTTGAAGCGCACTCATTCACTCAACAAATATTTGTTATGGGTTTTGTGTAAAGCACTTGGCTAGGCACCATGGATGCAAGAATAGATATGGCACATGGCCTGCTCTCAAGGAGTTTACAATTTAGTAGGGAAAAAAGACAGAAATGCAAATTAAGAGAGGCAGCATGGGATAGCGGATAGAACATTGGACTCTGGATTCAAATCCTGCTTCAGATACTTACTGCTTACATGACCATGGTCACATCACTTAAATTCTCTGGGCTTCAGTTTCCTCAGCCATAAAATGAGTTTGGACTCTATAATGTCCCTTCCAGCCCTAAGGCCTTCATTCTAAGAAATGTGATACACATGAGAGTGAGGTAAGGGCAAATGAGAGAGGCAAACAAAGAACTACAAGAACTTTGAGGAAGAAAAGGTAATTTCAGCTAAGAAAGTAAATGAAGGCTACATGGAGGATATGGATTTCAACAGATGGGAGATGGAGATAGAGACATCCAGATATAGGTCATAGTATGAGCAAAGGCACAGAAACTGGAGAGGGAAGAAAAAATGTTTATTAAATTGAATTGAAAAAAAAAAACTGATATTGGAGAATAGTATCATTGGGCTGGAATGTAGTCAGTCAATTAACACTTATAAGCAGCTACTATGTGCCAAGCACCGTACTAAGTGCTGGGGATACAAATGGAAAAAAAAAATGAGTCTCTGCCCTTAAGAAGCTTACAGTCTAACGGGGGAAGACAGAAAAGGAAGCTGAAAGGGTGTGGGGGAGAGGAGAGGAGAAGGAAGGTATCCCACAAGGGGACATGGTAAGGAAATCAGAGACGATCCAAAGCTGTGCAGCTGGGTGAGAAAAGAGATGACTGACCTGGGCTCCCTCCTCAGATGGAGGTTTGGGCTTTATGGCCACCTCCTCCCCAATCAGAAGGGCAGAGAGCAGTGATGAGGTGGAGTATCAGGGCTCTAGGGATCTCTCAGAATGAGAGCTTCCTGGGGCATGATGGAGAGAAATCAGTCAGAGAAGCCCCGATGTGGTACAGCCAGGTCAGAAATGAGATGTCTTTGGGGGAAGGGGGGGCTCCTTCTTTAAGAGGAGCAGGCAGATTACTGGAAGGAAATGGAACAAGGTAAGAAGGAAAGGTAGGGTAGTGCCATATCACAGAGAATCTTGAATGCCATGATCACTTAATTCAGTAGGCAATGGGGAGCCATTGAAAGTTTATGGGGTGAAGGGTAACATATGAAAGCAGTGTGTAAGAAAAATTACTTGGGCAGTAATGTGGAACATAGATTGAAAAGGAGCTAAATTATAGGCAGGAAGACCAGTAAGGAGGCTATTTCAGTCTTCTAGGAAAGAAGGGATGAGGGCCTGAAGCAGGGCAGCTGCAGTGGGGGTGAAAAGGAAGACAGAGATACAAGGATAGTTTCCTCGTTCAGGGACTGGTCAGATGGTCTAGAGATGTTTTCAAGATATAAGGATCCTGAAATGACATCATTCAAGAACACCCTCAACTGAGTGATAATTCAGCTTCTTTCCTCCACGTTAACTGTAGGCAATATACCATGTATACTATTCAAAGAAAATACTATAGCTTGTTTTATTCATTAAAAAAAGACTGAAGAGATAATAAAATAGGATATAACTTTACATACCTTGTTCCCACTGTACTCAGATTTTCCCTGTAAGAAAAACAGAGACAATTAAGCATTTTTTAAAATGTTAAATAGCTTACATCTAAAGAACTTTTAAGTTTGCAAAGGCTCAGAAAGGTCAGTCAGCGTGACTTTACCAGGGTCAACCTGCTTGTATCAGAGCTAGGATTTGAATCCAGGTCCTCTAAATTCAAAATGAACAGTTCTTTGTATTTTAACAACATCACACGAGGCCTCCTCTCCAGAGCTCTGAGGCCTCCTAGGATCAAAGATGCACCTCACACATCCCTCTCTGCATGAATGAAGCCTGTTTTTATGCCTTCAGCTGCTTCTAGTGTGCTGCCCACAAGTACCTGGTATTTGTTGTCTTTAGGGTTATCCTGTAGCTGTTCAGAGACGTACATGCTTGTAATCGCCTCTGAATAGAATGAAAGCTCATTGAACATAGAGATGCTGCGGTTCTTTGTACTGGTATGCCCATGCTAAGCAAAGTGAATGGCACAGAACAGCTGATAACTGCTTAATCGTGAGGCAGAAGGGATGTCACAAATGATCAAGCCCAATCCCCTCATTTTCCAGATAAAAGGAAGGAGAGAGGCTTGCTGGATATCATACAGATAATGAAGAGCAAAGTTGTTCATAGATTTAATAACAGGCTACAATTCAGGAACCAGAAGGTACCTTTGGCCAGGTCTGGCCAGAAACCTCTGACTGATCCTAACAGGATGGGAAGGCCCTCTGCACAGACACAGACCGTGGACTTGCTCTCCAAGAATTAGTGTAGCTAAATGTAGATAGTCACATTATACAGTTAGGCATCAGTGGACACACTTTTTTGGCCAGAGGAATTCATAAAGAACATTTATTTAAGGTTTAAAGGAGCCACAATCTGCTGGACCCACAGAAGACCCACAGAGATGAAATTACAGATCTTTCAAAGAATTAAAGTATTTGAAAGACACAAGAGCCTATGTGGGTTTAAATCACAGAATGTCAGAGACAAAAGGGACATTAAGGATCATCTAATCAAAGGTTTTTAACCTTTTTTGCATTCTGGACCCCTTTGGAAGTCTAGTGAAGTCTAAGGACCCTTTCTTAGAATATTGCTTTTAAATGCATAAAATAAAATATATAGGATTACAAAGGAAACCAATTATACTGAAATATAGTTATCAAAATATTTTAAAAATAAATTCATGGGCTTAAGTTCATGGTTAAGACTCCAACCTTTCCACGTTACAGATGACAAAAGTGAGATTAGAAGAAGAGAAATGACTTATCTGAAGGCACACAATTAAGGCAAAACCAGAACCCCAGTCCCCAAACTTCTAGTCCTTGGATACTTTCCACTATGACATAAGAGTGTCATTGACTCTCCCAAGCAAATGCCTTGAGGAATTGTAAGGGATTTCCAAGGAATTATTTACACACAAAAGATTGCTCACAAATTACCAGTGTAAGGAAAATACTATTAAATCCCAAAGTGTTATAAAGAGGATTAAAAGTAATATAAGGGTTTGCTTTTCCCCAAAGCCCAAGATAACAACCCTGGTAGGCAGAAGGCCTGGATTCTAGGCCTGTCTGAAGCCCTATCTGTGTGGCCCTGGATTTGTCAGCCCTCTGCTCTTTGGCTCAGCGTTCTTTCCCGTCAAATGGCAATAGCAGTTTGCAATTGTAAAACAAGACAGAAATAAGAGCTGTTATTATCATCATCTCATAATTGACAGGGAATTCAGACAGCTACACAATCAGTTCTTTAAAGAAGGTAGTTTTGAACTTTTCAGAAAAACAAAACTCCTCTTACAAAATCTTGCATTATTCCACTTAGTAATGTCTAGTCCCCAAACATTTACAGCGGTCAAAGTCCAGTATGTCTAACATGCCAGTTTAAGGGAAAAAACAACAACAGCAAAACACAGCAAAAAATCAGAAACTGAGCCTACAACTGTAATGTGTTGTGTTTTTCCATCTCTGGTTTTGAGTTTAAACTATTTCAGCCATGTGCAGGGGTAAACTTAGAGGCGGAAAAAGGCAACCTCTGGAGTGAACCAATTAACCTCAAATGGAAGAGCTGACAGGTCCATGACTACACCCAGAAGCCAACTGATGTTGCCTGCTGACCTCTGTGGGCGAGGGAGATAAAAGGGAATGGAAACTAAGAATCCCATGATTAGTCCCCTTGGGATGAGTTAGGGAAAGAGGGGAAGGGGGTAGGCTATAAGTCATCTAACCATGTGTGACCAGGTTCCCTTTCTTCAGGAAACCTTTTGGACCATCCCAGTGCCTTGTGATCTCATTCGTGGAATTGAAAGGGAAAGCAGAGATCATCTAGTGGCTAGGGGATGTTAACCTGGGGTCCATGAACTTGTGTGGTTTTTTAAAAAAAAACAAACCAAAAAACCTCTTTCAATATAATTTGTTTCTTTTGTAATCCTATGCATTTTATCTCATGCATTTAAAAAAATTATTTTGAGAAGGAGTCCATCGGCTTCACCAGACTGATGGCCAAAGGGGTCCGGGACACAAAAAAGTTATAAATCCCTAAACTAATGCTCTTATTTTACAGATAAGGAGACTGAGGCTCAGATGGTGAGGGGATCTGCTCAGGGTTGCAAATGTAGATTCTGAACTCTGATTATCTTCCAAATCCAGCATTCTGGCCACTATCCTATGTCACCTCTCTGCTCACTCCTCTGAGTGCTGACACTTCTGACAGGCTGGCTGTGCCAGACAGTATACGGTACTTGGTAGATTTTACCTTGTGTTATTTTCCCCTTTTTAATTCCCTCCCTTATTCCTCCAGCACATGCACATCTCTCCCTCCTGTGAGCTACTATTGACACTCACTGACCTAACACAAGATAGTGTTACCTCATGGTCAGTGCTGGACTTGGAGTCAGAACTGGCTTCCAGTTCTGCCTCTGGCACTTACTAGATATCAAGTTACTTAACTTGTATAAACCTCAGTTTCCTCATATGTAAAATGGGGACAACACTATAGTCTATATCTATCACAGGGTTTTTGTGAGACTTAAATGAGATGAGATTTTATATATATAAAATATAAAAATATGTATGTATATATATATACACACATAGTATTTTGCAAACTTCTTCATCTATAAAATGAGAGACTGTGACTCTAAGGACCTTTCCAGTTCTAAACCAATGATCCTATGAAGGCACTTTATTCATTAGTATTTGGTACCTATTGTCTTTCACCTCTAAAGTCTGTGGGATTATGAGAATGTCAGCTGGAAAGGATTATATTCTATGCTCCAAGGTCCCATTTAGCTCTAACTTTCTATGTTCTAAGACACTTTCTGAATCTTTGTTATTCTTGGTCATTCAGTTGTGTCTGACTCTTCATGACACTGTGGACTATAGCATGCCAATACTGTCCATGGAGTTTTCTTGGCAAAGATACTGGAGTGGTTTGCCATTTCCTCCTCAATGGGTTAAGGCAAATAGAGGTTAAGTGACTTGCCCAAGGTCACAGAGCTAGGAAGTGTCTGAGGCTACATTTGAACTGAGGTCTTCCAGATTCTAGGCTCTGTGTTCTATCCACTGAGCCACTGAGCTGCCTCAATGTTCTATGGTAGGTCCCTTTAAGTTCTAATATTGTATTCTGAAGTCATGTTCTGCTATAACTTTCTACATTCTATATTCATCTCTCTAGTTATAATATTCTCAGTTCTAAATACAGAGGGATATCATGGTATAATGGAGATCTGGGTTTGAACTTTGGTTTCTTTCCTAAAAAAAAAAAAAAAATGGTCACAGGGCAATATGACCTACAACATATTTTGGGCCCTAGTTTTTTTTTTTCCTTTAAAAATTTTCAAGAGCTAGAAAAAATAATAAAAAGATTCATTTGGAATAACAAAAGGTCCAGAATATCAAGGTAACTAATGAAAAGAAATGCAGGGGAAGGTGGCCAAGCTGTTGTAGATCTTAAATTGTATTATAAAGCAGCATCATTAAAACTACTTGGTACTAGCTAAGAAACACAGTGGTAGATTAGTGGAATAGGTCAGGTATGCAAGACACAGTAGTCAATGACTATGGTAATCTACTATTTCATAAACCCAAAGACCCTAACTTCTGGGATAAGAACTCACTATTTGACAAAAACTGCTGAGAAAACTGGAAAAGAGTATAGCAGAAACTAGGCATAGACCAAAATCTCACACCATATACCAAAATAAAGTTAAAATGGGTTCATGAGTTAGATATAAAGGCTGATACTATAAGTAAACTGGGAGAGCAAAGAATAGTTTATCTATCAGATTTATGGAGAGCAGAAGAATTCATGACCAAACAGGAGATAGAGAACATTGTGAAATGCAAAATGGATAATTTTGATTACATTAAATTGAAAAGGTTTTGCACAAAGCAAGCCAATGCAACCAAGATTAGAAAACTGGGAAAGACTTTTTATAACTAGTGTTTCTGATAAGGGCCTCATTTCTAAAATATATAGAGAATTAAGTCAAATTTATAAGAATACAAGTCATTCTCCAATTAATAAATGATCAAAGAATATGAGTAGGCAGTTCTCAGATGAAGAAATTAAAGCCATCTATAGTCATATAAAAAATGCTCTAAGTCACTATTGATTAGAGAGATGCAAATCAAAACTATTCTGAGGTACCACATCACACCTATCAGATTGGCCAACATGACAAAACAGGAAAATGATAAATGTTGGAGAAGATGTGGGAAAACTGGAACACTAATGCATTGTTGGTGGAGTTGTGAAATGATCCAACCATTTTGGAGAGCAATTTGGAACTATGCCCAAAGAGCTATAAAAATGTGCATATCCTTTGACCCAGAAATAGCACTTCTAGGGCTGTATCCCAGACAGATCATACAGATGGGAAAAGGACCCACATGTACAAAAATATTTATAGCAGCTCTTTTTGTAGTGGCAAGGAATTGGAAATTGAGAGGATGCCCACCAATTGGGGAATGACTGAACAAGTTGTGGTATATGAATGGAATGGAATTCTACTGTTCTATAAGAAATGATGAGCAGGCTGACTTCAGAAAAACCTGGAAAGACTTGTATGGTCTGATGCTGAGTGAAGTGAGCAGAACCAGGAGAATGCTGTGCACAGTAACAGCCACTTTGTGCAATGACTAAGGTTGAGAAGACTTAACCCTTCTCAGCAATGCAAGGATCTAAGACATCTCCAAAGGTCTCATGATGGAAAATGCTATCCACATCCAAAGAAAGAACTATGGAATCTGAATGCAGATGGAAGCATACTATTTGATATTTTTTTCTTCTGTTTTGTTTTGTTTTCTCTTTCTTGTGGTTCTTCCTATTGGTTCTAATTCTTCCTTACAACATGACTAATATGAAAATTAAAAAAATAAGTTTCTAGTGATATTTTATTTTCATAGCACCTATATTCCCTAGCACATCCCTCCTTATTCCCTGACCTAAAGAGCCATGTATTATAACAAAGAAAAAGAGGGAAAGAAAAACAGTTCAGCAAAACCAACTGAGATATGGATAAAGTCTGACATTACGTGCAGATATGCAGTGTTCCATACCCAGTGGTCTTCACCTCTGCAATGAATCAGGAGAAAGTGCTGTCTAATATCTCTTCTTTGGGAATCAAGCATGGTCATTATAATTCTAAAACATGTATTTATATTTATCATACTTATTATATATTCTTATAGTCATTGTGTATATTATTTTCCTGGCTCTGCTTACATCACTTTGCATTAGCTCATATGTCTTTTCCAGCTTCTCTGTATTAATCATAGATATCCTTCTTCTTTCACAGTACAGTAATAGTCCATTATATTTATGACCTTCTCCTCTTCTTACCCTATATGAATCAGTGGTGAATCCTATTTCCTGCTATCATCTCAGCCATTAACATCTTCGGAGAACCTGAGCACGGGCAACGTGGCAGGAGAGGAGGAGGAAACTGGAGAGAGTCCACATGAGCACGAAGCTTTGTTGTGGTCCCTCCTGGGGAAAGAGTCCTTCTCCAGTGAGGAGAAGAGGGCCCCAAGACAGAGCTGGTTTGGGGTAGCAATGGGGAAGCTGAGCAGAAGGAAGGGCGTTTTAGAGAGGGTCCAGGCAAAAGTGAAGTGAAGCACGGCTGAGGCCAAAGGAGGGTGTTTTGTTTTGGAAAGTCACAGCTGTAGTGAGAGGAGCCAAGGGGGAGCCAGTTGCCATCCCTCTCTAGGAACAAGGGCATACTGGTTTGATTATGACTCTAGGGAGACAGCATGGTTCAAGAGCTCAGAACCTTAAGATTCAACACTTGCTAGCTGTGTGACTTAACCTTCTAAGCTTAAGTTTTCTAATCTGTTAACATGGGGATAATAATATTTAAACTACCTACCCTACTGGGCTGTTATGGGGAAAATGCTACGGAAACCTTAAAAAACTAGAAAAATCTTGAGTTACTGTTATTGTCCCCTTCCTTCTATCTTTAGCCTTCAATATTCTAAGGTACCTGCTAGCTCTAACACTGTGTTCTAATGTTCCTTTGAACTCGGATATGCTGTGATTCTAGAAGGGAACACTCAGAAGAAAGGTACTTAAATATACTTCACTGCAATATTCTTCAGCAATTTGATGTTATTAAAATCAGTAGTATTATTTTTACAAAATCATAATCTAACACTAAATAATGCTTTCAGGAGGATGGTTAGTAATTTTGGCACAAAGCATTATTTTATTATTACTTTATTATTATTTGTTAGTATTATTATATTGTTACCACTTGCTGGTGGGGGCAGCTAAGTGACGAAGTGGATAGAGCATTGGGCCTAGCTAGAGTCAGGAATATTCACCTTGCTGAGTTCAAATCCAGCCTCAGACACTTACTAGCTCCGTGACCCAGGGCAAGTCACTTAACTCTGTTTGCCCCAGTTTTCTCATCTGTAAAATGAGAAAGGGCAAATCACTGCTCTATCTTTGCCAAGAAAACCCCAAATGGGGTTACAAAGCATTGGATATGACTGAAACGACTGAACAACAACAATGTGTGTGTGTGTCGGGGGGCTGGAGGAGGGAACTGGCAGGAGGAGACACACTGGCAAGAAATTCCTTTAGGGTTTTACAATGTGGTTTCTATAAGTTTTTCTCCTTGTAACTTTGTTCCATTCAACAAACATTAATAAACACTCAAAAGACTGAATTCCTCAGTTCCTCAATCTACTTGACTCCCATGACCCATTCCTTCAGCCCACCTGAGCTACAGACAAGTATGATTCCACTCTTCTTGATTTTGCTACCACCCGTAAGTGTTCTACTTCCACATTCAAGAATTCTGAATTTCCTTTATGTTATCAGAATCTTTTACCTTTTGATCTCTATGTCTCTTAAGTCTACTTTTTATCCTCACCCTCACTGCCAGTCCATCCATCCCTCAGGGCTATCCCAGGTCTCCTTCCTTTCCGATCCGACTGCTACATGAACAAGTCCAATTCTAGAACATCCCCCACACTACAATCCCTTCATCCCATAGCCTCTCATTGACTATGTTTGGCTAAACACCAATCCTGGATCACTCAAACATCTGCCTCCTTCACTCCTACTCTTATGCTGCTGAATAGAACGGAGGAAATCATAAAACTGTGCTGACTGGGTCCATGACAAATTTACCAGAGCTAATCTCTGGGTGGGTGCTCATTGTAACAAGGCAATACTACAATAGATCTTTCTTAATTGATTCCATATCTCATTCACCACAACAGCTGTTCCAAACCTTTTCTTCTTTCCTCAGGCCTCCCCTGCCATTCCTTTACCCTTTCTGCTGAAGACCTCAAATTGTACTTCCCAGATAAAACTGACACCATTTGCTGAGAACTCCCTCTTCCTCTCCTCCCCTTCCTCAACTCACATCCCTATGACATCTTCCCCCCATCTACTCCCATCACTGAAATCTCTGATGATGAGGTGGCCCTTCTACTTGCCAAGGCCAATCCATCTACATGTACCCTTGATCCTATCTCCTCTCATCTTTTCCAGCAGATTGACTCCAGCATCACCCTCTCTCTATTCTTCAATCTTTTCATATCTGCTGGTGCCTTCCCTGTGCCTACAAACACACCCAAGCATCTCCCATTCTTGCAAAAACCTTCACTAGATCCTACCATGCCAGCCAGCCATCAATCTCTCCTTCCTGTTTATCTAAGCTCCTTAAAAAAAAAAAAAAACCAAACCAAAACTGTCTACAATTGGTATCTCCATGTGCTCTCCTCTCACTCTTCTAACTACTCTGCAATTTGGCATTTGACCTCATCATCATCTGAAACTATTTTCTCCAAAGTCACCAATCAGTGAAGGCCTAAGACATATTCTTCGAGGACACCCATAGTTAGTGGGCATGATTTGGATGAAGATGCATCAAAGGAGACTGAGGAGGAGTGGTCAGACAGCAGGACAGAACCAGGAGTGAGCAGTGGCACAAAAATCTAGAGAGAGGAGTGTGAGCCACAGTTTCAAAGGCTACAGAGAAGTAAAGGAGAAGGACTAAGAAAAGGCCATTGGATCTGGCAATTAACAGATTGGTAGTCAGAGAAACATAAGACTTAGAACAAAAAGAGGTCTTGAAGATCATCTTGCCTCAGCCAGCATGTGACCCTGGGCAAAACACTTAACTACTTTGAGCTCACTTGTGAAATGAAGGACTTGGATTCAATGGCCTCAAAGGTTCCTTCCAACTTTAAATCTGTGATTCTGTGGTCTAATCCAATTCTCTCAATTCATTTGAGAAAAATGGAGTGCAGACAGGAGAAGTACCATGCCTGCCAAGAATATTGACCTGGTGATGGGCAGATCAGGACATGAGGCCAGTTCTCCTGACTCTCCTTGTCTGAAGCTCTCCCCACTGTATTGTGTACACAAAAACCCTTATGTAGCATATGTCTACACCACACTGACTAGCCAATGTGTATGTCTGATCTTTATAACTATCCTTCAAGGAAAAGGAAATAGGTTGTCCTGTGACGATCACAGGGATGTCTCTCTCTTAGTCACTGCCAACAAGAATCTTGCCAGAGTTCTTTTTTTTTTTTTAATTTGGTAATTTTTTTTTTGTTTTCAACATTTACTTCCACAAGATTTTGAGTTCCAAATTTTCACCCCATCTCACCCCTCCCCCCACCCCAAGATGGCATGCATTCTAAATACCCCTTCCCCTAATCTGCCCTCCCTTCTATCTCTACCCTCCTTCTCTTATCCCCTTCCCCTTCTATTTTCCTGTAGGGCAGGATGGATTTCCTGTATTTCTTATTTCCCAGTTGCATGTGAAAACATTTTTTTTAAACATGTGTTTTTAAAACTTTGGGTTCCAAATTTTTTCCCTTCCTCCCTCCCCACCCACCCTCATTGATAAGGCAAGCAACTAAATATAGGTTACATATGTGCAGTTATGCAAAACACTTCCATAGTAGACATGCTGTGAAAAACTAACTCTATTTCCCTTAATCCTATCCCTCCCCCTTTTATTCTATTCTTTCTTTTGACCCTGTCCCTCCTCAGAAGTATTTGCTTCTGATTACTCCCTTTCCCAATCTGCCCTCCTCTCTATCATTCCCCTACTCTCTTGTCCCCTTCCCCCCCTATTTTCCTGTAGGGTAAGACAGATTTCCATGCCCAATTGAGTGTGTATGTTATTCCCTCCTTAAGTCAAATCCTATGAGAATAAGATTCACTCATTCCCTCTCACCTTCCCCCTTTTCCCCTCCATTGTAAGAGCCTTTTCTTTTCTGTTTTTTTTGTAGGATAATTTATTCCATTCTACCTCTCCCTTTCTCCTTCCCCTAGTATATTCCTCTCTCATCCCTTAATTTTATTCTCCAGATATGACCCCTTCATTTTCAACTCACCCTGTGCCCTCTATCTATCTATATCTATATATATGTACATATAATTTTTTCCCCTCCAACTACCCTAATACTGACAAAGGTCTCATGAGTTACAAATATCATCTTTCTATGCAGGAATGTAAACAGTTCAACCTTAATAAGTCTCTTATGATTTTCTCTTTCCTGTTTACCTCTTCATGTTCCACTTAAGTCATGTATTGAAAATCAAATTTTCTATTCAACTCTGGTCTTTTCAACAAGAATGCTTGAAAGTCCTCTATTTCATTGAATGACAATTTTTTCCCCTGCAGGATTACACTCAGTTTTGCGGGGTAGGTGATTCTTGGTTGTAATCCTATCTCCTTTGCTGTCCAAAATATTATATTCCATGCCCTGCGGTCCCTTAATGTAGAAGCAGTAAGATCTTGTGTTATCCTGATTGTGTTTCCACATTACTTGAATTGTTTCTTTCTGGCTGCTTGTAATATTTTCTCCTTGACCTGGGAACTCTGGAATTTGGCTACAATATTCCTAGGAGTTTTCCTTTGGGGATCTCTTTCAGGAGGAGATTGGTGGATTCTTTCAATTTCTACTTTGCCCTCTGGTTCTAAAATATCAGGACAGTTTTCCTGGATAATTTCTTGAAAGATGATGTCTAGGCTCTTTTTTTGGTCATAGCTTTCAGATAGTCCAATAATTTTTAAATTCTCTCTCCGGGATCTATTTTCCAGGTCAGTTGTTTTTCCAATGAGATATTTCACATTGTTTTCTAATTTTTCATTCTTTTGGATTTGTTTTACAGTGTCTTGATTTCTCATAAAGTCACTAGCTTCCAATTGCTCCCTTCCAATTTTTAAGGAAGTATTTTCTTCAGTAATCTTTTGGACTTCCTTTTCCATTTGGCCAGTTTTGCTTTTTAGGGCATTCTTCTCCTCATTGGCTTTTTGGACCTCTTTTGCCATTTGGGTTAGGCTATTTTTTAGGCTATTTTTTAAGGTGTTATTTTCTTCAGTATCTTTTTGGGTCTCCTTTACCAAGCTGTTGACTTGTTTTTCATGATTTTCTTGTATCACTCTCAGTTTTTCCTCTACTTCTCTTACTTGCTTCTCAAAATCTCTTTTGAACTCTTCCAAGGCCTGGGACTGATTCATATGTTTCTTGGAGGCTTTGGTTGTAGGAGCTTTGGCTTTGTTGTCTTCTTCTGATTGTATGTTTTGATCTTCTTTGTCACCAAAGTAAGATAATATAGTCTGACTCTTTTTGCGCTGTTTACTCATGATCCAGACCAATTACTTGAGTTTTAAACTCTTTGTTAAGGTAAAAGTCTGCTTCCAATCCCAAGGTTCGGGGGTTTGTACAGCTGTTTTCAGAGGTACTTCTAGGGACTTGTAAATTTTCAGTTCTTCTAAGGTGGTATCCACAGCCATAACAAGCTCCACCTCACCAGCGTTCCTCCCAGCCCCAGGACCGCCCCTCAGAACTGTGAACCAGATCCAAGCACTGGTAAAGCGAGAGATTCCTGCCTCAGCACTGGCAAAGAGATCCTTGTAATCCCCCTCTGATCAGCCACTCAATTTCCCCTCAGTCTGTGGCCCAGAAGCTCAGGAAACAGTTGCTGCCCCGAGGGCACGCTTGGGACTTGTGGCTGAGACCTAGCTCCTCTCTCACTGCAGTCACAGACTTTTCCCACTGACCTTCCACGTTGTCTTTGGCGTTCCTGGGTTGAGAAGTCTGGAAACCACCACAGCTGCCTGTGATTCAGCCCTCTGAGGCCTGCTCCAGGGTCTCTGCGTCCTGTGCGCCCACACCGAACTGTGTTCCTCTCCCAGCCCGGCGCGATATACCTTTCTGATCAACCATCCAGGCTGTCTTTGGCTGGAAATTTGTTTCACTCTATCTTTCTGTGGGTTCTGCTGCTTTAGAATTTGTTTAGAGCCCTTTTTTTAGGTATTTGGAGGGCTTTGGGAGAGAGCTCAAGACAGTCACTGCTTTCCCACCGCCATCTTGGCTCTGCCTTCCCAGAGTCCTTTTTGATAGGCTGATCCTTCACCTGGAAGATGTTCATCTACCTGAGAGCCAGCATGGCTTCAGAAAGGTCCAAAGAATACATGAAATGGTGTTTGCTGCCTGACAACTCCAGGAGAAGTGCCAGGAGCAGAACAGAGGTCTGTACATAATGTTCATTGATCTGACCAAAGCCTTTGATATTGTCAGTCATGAGAGCTTATGGAAGATTACGGCTAAATTTGGTTGTCTGGAGAAGTTCATCAATATTATCCATCAGTTTCAGGACAGCATACTTGAAAAGGTTCTGGATAATGGACAATGCTCTTGTACTTTTCCCAATCACCAATGGAATGAACAGGGTTGTGTGCTTGCTCCCATGATTTTTAGTACGATGTTTTCAGTGATGTTGTGGGATGTCTTCAGTGAGGATGAAAACAGCATCAAGGTCAGCTACTACACTAACAATAAATTATTTAATTTGAAAATGCTATAAGCCAAAACTAAAGTAGAAGGAGAGTTGGTGCGTGACTTTTTGTTGCAAATGACTGTGTGTTCAATGCAGCCTCGGAAGCTGAGATGCAAAAAGTCTGAACTGATTCTCTGCTGCTTGTGCTAAATTTGGCATAACACCAAGAAAACACAGGCTCTCCTGCAACCAGCATCACACCATCCATACGTGGAATCATCAGTTAAAGCAAATGGAGAAATTCTGAATGCTATGGATAAGTTCACTTATCTTGGCAGTATACTTTCTAGGGATATACACGTCGACAATGAGGTTGACACATGCATTGCCAGAGCTAGCTTAGTGTTTGGGAAGCATTTTACACATCTCACTTTATTCTCACCCACGGGGGGGGGGGTTACTATTATAATCCCTATTTTACAGATGAAGAAACTGAAGCTTGAGAGAACTTAAGAGTCATAGGGCTAGTATCTGAGGCAGGATTTGATCCTCTACACACTACACACTACACTACCTAACTGCCTCATCAACTCTATGCAGATTACTCTTTTATCTTGATGTCTAGAACTAGTTCTCTCCTAAATTTCTCCTAAAATTCTCTCCTAATTGACCATTAGACATCTCTAGTTGGATCTCATAGGCACCTAGAACTCAACATATCCCAAACAGAATAAATTAAACAATTCTCCTCCCTACCCTTTCTTCTTTCTTTCTAATTTCCCTATTTCTGTTAGAGGTAGCACCATTCTTCCAATCTCACAGGTTTATAAGCCAGGAGTCACCCCTGCCCCTTTCTTTTTGCCTCCCAACCCAATTCCCAATACCCAATCAATCCCAAGGTCTGCTGGATCCCACCTTGCTACTGTCTCTCCCCACTCACACAGTCACCACCCTAATTTGGGCTCTTATTTGAACAACTGCAATGGCCTCTTCATTTGTCTCCCTGCCTCCAGCTTTTCCCCTTTCCAATCTATTCTTTATGTGACTGTCAGTTTGATATTCCTAAAACACAGATCTGACCTTCTCACACTCATGCTCAAGAAGCTCCAATGGCTCCCTCTTGTCTTACAACTTCCCGTTTGGCATGTTCAGCACCTTCCTTTGCTCTTCTTCACAGCGCCCCCTGGCACTGCAGAAGTTCAGCGCAAGGGCCACTTCCTACAGAAAGCATGCCTTCCCCCACCCGTCACCGTGTGGGGGGGAGGGAAGGGATGTGAAATTACTTTGTATAGAGTTTGTCTTTAATTTTCTACGCATGTGTTCCCACCCAACAGAATGTAGGCTCCTTAAGAGTAAAGACTGCATTTTTGCCTTTATGTCCTCAGTGCCTAGTGTAGTGCCTGTCACAGAGTAAGTGCCTAATAAAGAAACGCTTGCTGAATTGAAGCTCTTAACTTCTCTGGGACTAAGTTTTCTCATCTGTAAAATATGGATGATGAATGTTTCACTCCTTACGTCACAGAGGTGTTGTGAACTAAGCACACTGTACACCTTTAAGAGCTACAGAAATATGGTCTACTGTTATGTCCCACCTTCCCTAAAGCCCCAGAGGAAAAAACAACTTCGTGCCTTAGACCAGCACCCAGCATGGGGCCCTACCCATAGCAGACATCCCATGAACGTTTACTTCTCATGACAGAATCTCAGACTATGAGGGAACTTCTCTTGTGTTCACAATAAGTTTCCTCTAAAGAGTAAAAAACACATTTATTTTTCCGCACTTACTCAGGTTTAGCAGCATCTGTAAGGTTAAGTAGTTTGTGACTGAGCTAAAGCAACCTGTTTATTACAGATAATGGGAGAGTTTACCTCGACACTGTCAGCTCCCCAAATAAAAGGCAGAGGCTGAGGAAAACAACATCTCTCTTGAATTTTAAATGGCCTCATAAAGACAATAGCTTCATGTGACTAGCAGCCTCAGAGATCATGTGGGTCATTTGCCACAGAAGGATGTGCACGGTACTAACAAGCTGGTAGGTAAGGCAGGTACAGAAAGAGTGGAGGGGGCTGGGCCCATGACCTCAGAGTGTTCACGCTCTAAGAGCCGATCTCCTGGGACTCGATTTGAAACATTTGCTGCGGTTGTTTCCCCTTCCCAAACACCTGCCTAACTGGCTTCATACATCTCCAGAGCTCACTTTTCTGGCTAGCAGTACACAACCCCAGGGGCCTTAGGGTGGAGCGGACTCCATGGCCTCTAAGGGTCCTTCCAATGATCAGATTCTGGGACTCGAGGACCTAAGTGGGGGTGAACCCTTCAAACCCCAGCATTGGACCAAATGTCATGTCCCAGTTGGAAGGGACAGGTTCAGGACCATGGACTCTTGGGGCTCTTAAAGACTGTCTAGCTTTCATTGTACAGCTGAAGAAATAAAGGTCTAGAGAACGGGATATATTTCCAAGGTCATAGAACTAGAAAGCTCCCAAGTCTCCTGCCTCACATATCCCAGCACACTAACACTGCATCTCAGCTGTCCTATTCTCATGAGGAGGAAGATGAACTCCACAGCCAGATAAAGACTTGTGGCTTCATTAATGTGAGGCCTCCCTCCACTGATGCAGGTAGCACACCTTCTCTGCTTTAAAAGAAGCTCTTTAAGAGCTGCTGTGGTTGCAGGCTCTGTTGACGAGCCTCTCGGAACTTAGCAAAGTTGGTCCCTAGAAGATACACAACTGGTCTGTCACTAGACTTCAATCCAGACACTTAATCCAAAGTGTGAAAGTCTTCAACAAACACATTAGTGGAGCCTACAGAAGCTCTGAGAATCCTTATCCCAGCCTCCATTCCCACTGATGAACTGGGTCACCACAGATTGGTTCCATCTCTCGCTGAGGATTCTAAGGGTTCTTGAACAGTTAGGAGTAATTCTATAAATTCTATAAAGCTCAAGTTCCCACTGGTGTTCTTCCTTCCTGAGATTATCAGTTGGGAATCAATTGAGTTGGCCAGTCTTAAGTAACTTTTAGAAAAGGGTATTTATTTAAGGGTTACAGTAAGGACAGCCAGATGGATTCAGTGGTAAGATATACATCAGGACGACTGGAGATGGCCCAGGATGCAGTGGGGGACCTTGGCCTTTTTAACCTAAGGTCTTTAACAGGTCTCAGTTTGACTGAGGCAATACCCAATCAGTGATAAAGGCTAGGTAAGAAATGGGGCAGAGAATGGCCTCTTACCCAGATGGCTCCAGAGGAAAAGAGTGAGGCTGGTTACTTTGCACAGCCCTGCCTCACTTAAATTCAATTCACTTGCATGCCACCTCTCTGATGTCATGGTTCTCTTCAAGAATGAAGGACAAACAACAACAACAGTAGAGTTGGTACCAAACACCTCCTCCCCTCAAAGTCTGAAATTATTTGTAATTTTCTCAGTTGGAGGCAAACTTGTACCTTGTTGATCTGACTGAGAAACAGGGAAAGGCATTCAAAGCCAAGCATGATAACCAAGGTGGGGGTGGAAGACTATGTGGCACAATGCAGGAGGACACTGGGAGCTAGGAATTCAAATGTTATCTTTGCTACTTAGCTGTGTGTTCTTGGGCTAATCATTTAACATTTCTGAGAAGCATCCATAAAATGAGGGGATTGGAACCGATGGACTCTGAGATATTAATTTGTCTCTATGCTCCTAAAGAGAATTAGAATACTATCCTATTAAATGGTCCTGAATAACATTCCCAAAAAGGAGGCCAGACATAGCCTGAGAACAGGCAACCTCATGGGAATGTGTAGGGCCTCCCAAGGAGAGTTTGGAAAGGGACATCACTCATAGGATCATAGAATTTAGAGCTGTAATGGAACTCTGAGATCATTTAATCCACACCTTCATTTAACAGATGAAAAGCCTCAAATAGAGAAAGTGACTTACCCAAGGTCACATAAGCAGTAAGCAACAAGACTGGGATTCAAACCCAGGTCCTTTGACTTGACACTATCTCCATGGTTATGTGATTCATCAGACCATAGTGGATAAGTTCTGGTTTCATTTGTTTAAAAAAAAAAATCCACCTCAGTCACTTAGGAGTCCGAGCTCAGTTTATGTATCTTTGGTTTGAACAATATTTAATGAGGCCAGATTTCCTGTGATGAATTAAGGGTATGTATGATCATGAAGTTAGTTCAGCTGGCTGCCAACACGACTGTTTCTATCCAGTTTAAATGACTCTCTCTGGTCCCTAGAGGGTGTGCACAGGTCCCCTTTTCCTCTAGAAACATTTGGGTGTTTTTGCAGGGGATTTTCCATGCATGCAATAACCTTTGTTGTTGTTGTTGCTATTACGTTTAGCAGAGAGAGCTAAAAACCCAAAAAGCATTGGGGGCTTTTTTTCCCAGCTCCACACTGGGAGGATGGCTCAGACAAGCATCTTAGCACCTAGTTTGCAGGGACGTCAGTGGGCGGCATCAGCACCCAGGCTCTGGAGCCGGGAAACCCTCTGCCTACACAGCCACCCCCATTGCCTTTGTATGGACAGGCAGCTGAGAAGCCTCAGCCAGGGGAGGCTAAGAGGAAGGAAAGCAGGCTAATGAGAGGTCAGGGCGTCACTCCCCACAGAGTAAAAGGGCAAGGCTGAATCATAAACATTAACAACTCAGAGTGGTGCTTTTCAAGGTGTGAGGGAGGAGTATCAAAGCTTGGGAGGAACCCCAAGACAACAGCCAGTGACACACAGGCAAGCTGGCATTTTGTGAGGGGGTGGGTAGGATGGCCCATAGGATGGTTCCACACCACATGAAGCCATGATAGGAAAGTGCAGCCCCTCTGGAGTAAGGGAGGAGATAGAAAGGGGCTTTCTCATCCTGGAACATTTCTCCTCCCTGGTTCCTTTCTGTCATTTTTGAGTTCCTCCATTTTAAATGGCAGCTCTGGATGACTATCCTTCCTTCATCTCCTGCCTGTGTTTCTGAATCTCTGGACTTTGCTAGCATGCTCCCCTGCCAGTAGGTACCACTGCTATACCGCAGGCTTTTCTGCTCCCTTTTACATATTGTCTTTCCCCATCAGAGTCTAAACACTTTGGAAGCAGAAACTGTCTTTATTTTTTGCTTGCATTTCTATCCCCAAATCTTAGCACAGTATTTAGTTCATTGCTATTGTTGTTCAGTCATTCAGTTGTGTCTGACTCTTTGTGACCCCATGGACCATATTGTGTGTGGGGTTTTCTTGGCAAAAATACTGGAGTGGTTTCCCATTTCCTTCCCCAGTGGATTAAGGTAAACAGAGGTTAAGTGACTTGCCCAGGGTCACACAGCTAGTAAGTGTCTAAGGCTGGATTTGAATTCAGGTCTTCCTGACCCTGGACCCCACACTCTGTCCATTGTGCTACCTAGCTGCTTCCTATGTCGAGCACATAAAAATATCAAATAAATGCTTGTTGCCTGCAAGGTAACACGGGAATGGTAACATGGTGGTGACTGAGGGCAGATAAACTCTGCATTTCTGAAAGACAGCAAGGTGAGGGATGGGGGCAGCAGTCACTTGAGGGAGCAAACACACCCCCATGAATTGATCATAATCCTGTGGCAAAGTCCCAGAGAACCTGCATGGTTATAACTTTGCTTGCTAGGTATGTTGTGACCAGGATTCTTTAATAGGAATGGGTTGAATTAGAAAGCTACTGAGGTCCCTTCTAACTCAGATTCTATGAGATTAAATGACTTTAAAAGTGATATAAAAGATGAAGAAATTGAGTTTTTGAGAGAAGTGACTAATTACAGATAGTAATTAGTATAAATGGGGCTTGAACCCAGCTTTTCTGACTCCAAGTTCAATGCTCTTTCCCATATATACAGTGCTCTATATCATCACTTCAAGTCATTTCTAATATCATTTTCAGATAACAGTCAACAAGCATTTATTAAGCACTTACTATGTATCACACACTGCTAAGCACCAGGAATACAAAGAAAGGCAAAAACATGGTCCTTGACCTTAAGGAGCTCATTCTAATGGGGGTAGAATAACGTGCAAATAACCATACAAATAACCAGTTAGGTGGTGTGGTGGATAGAACCCTGTGCCTGAAGTCAGGAAGACTCATCTTTCTGAGTTCAAATTTGGCCTCAGACTCTCACTAGCTATGTGACCCTGGGCAAGTCACTTAACCCTGTTTGTCTCAGTTTCCTCATCTGTAAAATAAGCTGAAGAAGGAAATGGCAAACACTCCAATATCTCTGCCAAGAAAACCCCAAATGGGGTCATAAAGAGTCGGACATGACTGAAAAATGACTGAAATGTAAGATCTATTCAGTGTAGATGAAAATGACTGAAATGTAAGATCTATTCAGTGTAGTAATCTCAGAAGAATGTATTAGTAGCCTGGAAGATTGAGAAAGGCCTCCTGCAGAAGGGGGGATTTGAGCTGATTTTTAAAGAAGTTAGAGAAGCCAGGAGTTAGAGGTGAGACGAAAGAACATTTTAGGCATTGGGAACAGCCAATGCAAAGTCCCAAAGTCAGGAGACTGAGTGTTGTGTGCGAGAAATAGCATACATTTACTTTCAATCAGACTATATCTTTTTTTTTTTTTAGGCAGTTGGGGTTAAGTGACTTGCCCAGGGTCACACAGCTAGACAATCAGACTATTATCTTAAGAAAGAAAAGAAAGAGAGAGAATTAAAGGAAATTGTAGGAACCCTGGACTTGGGGAAAGTGAAAGATGAGACAGAGATCTGTCTAAACCAACTCCGACTCAACGAGTGTTTCAGTGGGTAGGTGACAATTATTGGTCACAGAATGCCAGAGGCAGAAGTGATCTAAGGATACAGAATGTGAGAACTGAGAGGGACCTCAGAACACAGACCACCAGAACTGAAAAGGACTTTAGAATACAGACTGCCAGGGCTGGGAGAACTTTAGAACAAAGAAAACTACAAGGGGACGTTAGAAGTATTCTCATCCAGTCTCTTCATTTTGCAAACAAGAAAATTGAGGCACAGAAAATTATTAGTCAAAGGTCATACATGTTAGTGATAGAAGAAAATGACCTATTTTTAGGGGTCTATGGGCTTGTTTCCTTTTTAAAAATTTTGATAATTATTTCAATATAATTGGTTTCCTTTGTAATCCTATATATCAAACATCACTCACACACACACACACAAGATGAAGAAACTCTACTCTAGAGGACCTTCCACCCTGAGACCCCACTCTCCTAATGGGTGACCACTTGGGACAGCCTCAGTACAAGACTTCACCTTACTCCCTTCTCTCTGGCCACCTCTTCTACAGTCTCACCAATCTTCTTGCCTTCCTCTACCACCCTTTCAGCTCTGGAGTCATCATCAAATCAATTCTGCCATTATTCCTGGACAGAGTGTGCCAATCTACTGTCCACTCCCCTAAGGCTCCACTCAACATCCTGGTAACTTTCTGGGTCAAAGTGCCACTCTTTGGCCACCACTTCCCTATGTGTGTTGTCTCCCCCAGTAGAATGTAAACTCCTTGAGGTCAGAGACTGTCTGCTTTTTCATTTGTTATCACCAGCACTAAGTACAGTGCTTGGCACATAATAAATGCTTATCTGTTCATTCATTCATTTCTCTATCTGTGCATTCATTCATTCACTCATTCACATTTAAGACAATTGCATCTAAATTAGCCCCACAAGAAAACTGTCTATTCCATTTATAAAGATTCCAGGGGAAGAAGATCTCACAAACTCAAAAATCCAGACAAGACGTTTCCTCAAATACCACCGTTTTGTTTGGCTGGCTGTTAGCATGAAACTCCATGGCTAGCAGATCAGAAAAGGTATGCGGGGCCTGGTTCTGAGCTCATACACCGTGCCCCAGCCTCCAGGTCTATAAAAGAGAAAGAACAATGCATGCCTCCCTCCTGGAGACATAGGCTAGGGGCCTGAAAGGCTGCAGATTACATTGTAAACTTGGCCTGCAATAATGTGACCTGTGTACTGGGTCTGCACTATGAACGACCTGCATGGGGCCAAGAGCTCCCACAGTCCAGCCACAAAGCCAGTGGGAGTAACGTGGGAGCTCCCCAATTAAGGGCATAAATACCAGCAATAAAAGAGGCAGTTTTTTCCACTGAGTACATTTTAAAAGGGGAACACTTTCACTGCATGAAGGACTTGTTTTGAAACTGGCTCCTGTCAGTCTACAGGACTTAACATATACAAAGAAGACAGACTTCATTGAAGCAAAAACTCCCTATCTTGCCGCCATCATGCCTTACTAAAGGTAAACCCTAACCAAAGGTATGTGCCCAGCAACTGCAATGCTAGTGTAGACTCCAGGGGAACTGAGCTATGCCTCAGTGGGGCAGCTTGCCTGGCACAGTGACCACAGCATTGGCTATGGAGTCAGAGGGATTGAGCTCCAACTCTATCATCCACCTGTGTGACTCTGGGCAATTCATGTTGTCACTTCTATGGATTTTTTATGTGCAAAATGATAGATTGGTATGAAACTAGCAAAGATGAAAGAGAAGAAAATAGTGCTGGAGCGGCTGTGAGAAGACAGCTCACCACGTACTGTTGGCAGAACTAGGAATTGTTCCATTTGTTTTGGAAAACAATTTGGAATCATGTGAGAGAAATGATTTAACAATTCATACCCTCTGACCTAGTGATCCAATTATTGGGCATGATACCAAGGAGGTCAGTCAGTAAGAAAGATACTCAAATAGTCAGTCCTACTTTTTAAGGCAGCAAAAATCTGGAGACAAAGTAGCTGCCCACTGGTTGAGGAACAGCTGAACTAAGAGTAGGACATGAGAGAGATTGGTGGATTGTCAACTCAATGTTAGTTAATAGTGTGATATTGCAGCCAAAGAGGCTAATGCGGTTTGGGATGGCCTTAAGAGTGACCCAAAACTTCCTGGAATAAGGAGGCCCTCTACCCTGGTCAGATCACATTGGTAGCATTATGTTGGGTTCAGGGTGCAACAGTTTAGGGAGGATATCGATAAGCTGGAGGGCATTCAGAGGAGGTCAGTGAGGATGCTGAAGGGCCTGGGGTCCATGCTATGGAAGAGCATGTTGAAGCAATGAGGGATGTTTAGCCTGAAGAAGAAAGAACCTGAAGGGAAGGGACAGAGAGCTGGCTTCAAATACCCAAAAATGTGGAAATGTGGAAGATGGCTTAGACTTGTCCTGTTTGTCCCCAGACAGAAGGGGCAGGAATAGTGGCTAGAAGTTACAAAGAGACAAATTTAGTTTTGATGCAGGGAAACACTTAGATGTGAGCAAAAACAATTAGCACCATTGAAAAAGAGAACAAAATAAAACTAGTTAGCATTCACACAGTGCTCTACAAAGCCCTGCACATTTGTTATCTCTTCTGATCCTCATAGCAAATCTGGAAAGTCGGTGCTGTTATTAGCTCTACTTTACAGATGAGGAAACTGTGGCAGACAGCTGTTAAGTGATGTGCTCAGGGTCACACAGCTGGATGAGTTTCTCAGGCTGGATTTGAACTTAGGTCTTCCTGACTCCAAGTCTGTTGTTTGGAAGTCCTCATGCACTTCTCAGGTATGTTCTAATAGGGATTCTTCTTCAAGTATGGTTTGTACCACCTAGCTACTGAGGTCTCTTCCAACTCAAAACTCCAGTGATTCTGTCACATTATGTCATAAGAAACTATGAACATGAGAAATGCTGAGTAACATAGTAAGACTTTTAGGAGGCAAAGCAAAGAAAGCAAGAATCAGGAGGAAAAAACATAATGACTTCACTATTGTGAATGGAAACAACCCTACAAGGCAGCTGGCTCAGATTAAATGCGTGACCAACACTGGTTCCAGACGTCAGATAACAAAACACCCTGGCCTTCCCCCAGACAGGGGAACGGGGTACTACAGTTACATACACCTATAGTGTGGTCACTATCATTTGGATTTGCTTCACTGTTTTTCTTTGTTAAAAGAATACATATGTGTGGAGGGGTGGGGTGGGGGCAATATTCAGAATAACTGGTATTTGAAAAGGAGCATTAATAAAAAAATTTTAATGAAAAGGCTGAACTAGAAAATCTCTAAGATCAGTTCTAGCCATAAATCCTAGACTCCTGACCAGTTTCCTCTCATGTGGGTCTTAGTCTTCCTTCAAGGAGGCTACTGATCTATCAGAAAGGCCCAGTTGTCAGGTATGCAGAATATCAGAGCTAGAAAGGGATTTCAAATATCATTTAGACCAAGAGCTTCATTTTTTTTTAAATGGAGAAAGTGAGGTCTAAGCAAGGGAAGTGATCAACGTCACAAAGCTGATAAGTGGCAAAATCTGAGTTTCACCGATAAGAGTAGGGCTCTTTTCACCTAACTGTGCAGACTTGGTGAGACATTGACCTTGAATTTGAATTTTGCCTCTCAGAGTTATTGAATGACTATGAACAAGTCACAATCTCATTTCCTAATGTAGAAAATGGTGATAATAATGCTTATAATTACCTATTTCAAAGGATGACTATGGAGATCAAATGAGATGTTTAATGTATATAAAGCACTTCACAACTTTAAACTGAAATGCCTGAAGTGTTTATAAAGGTTGGATAGTATAAGTTATAAAGGCACAGAGAAGATCCAAAAGTCTCCAATAGATTTCTAATCTGAGCAATAGTCTACAATATGCAATGGAAAGGGTGCTAGCCTTGGAGTCAGGCTCCTGCTTTTTAGTCCTGGCTCCAACATTTAATAGTTGTGTGACCACAGGTAACTCACTGAATTCCTCTGAACCTCAGCTTCCTCATCTGTAAAATGGGGGAATAATAATAACTACTCCCATGTCCACTGTGCTTTAAAGTTTACAAAGAACTCTCCTTATAATAACAATGTAAGATATATACTGTGAGCATTATTATCTCCATTTTATGGATGAGGAAACTGAGACTCAGAGAGATGGTACGTGGCATGCCACTAGTCATACAACTAATGAGCACTGGAACCAAGATTTGAACATGGGTAGACAGACTCTTAAGTTCAATATTTGCATTACCTATTTCACAGAACTGTCAACTATAAAGTGCTATCAAAATCTGAGTTGTTATTTTTCCTTTTCCTTCTAGGTCTATAAGGAATCACCTGTCCTTAATAACCCTAGTACAGACTGCCAGTATTCAATCTGGGAGTGGGCAAATCTGGGCAAATCTTAACAGTCTGAGCTAGCATGGACATACATGGAATTAACTGTAAAGCTGAAAGAGACCTTAAAGTCTATTCTCCTAATTTTGCCCATGAAGAAACTGAGGCACAAAGTATAACCAACATTGCATATTGAATAAATGGCAGAGACAGGGTAGGAACAGTACCTTGATATCCATGACATGATGATTCCTCTCCCTCAAAGCTTTTATCCTAGAAACAGAGTAGTCTCAGGAATTTGAGGATTTCTGAATGTGAGAGATTCATTTATATTTTAGGGATAATTTGCAGTTTGGCAAAAAGTGAGGAAAACTGGAATCAAAGAGAGGCATCTGAACCACTCAGACAATACTAAAGAAATGGACAAATAGTAATCATGGGCTTTTTCCCCCCCTAGTCTACCAGAAGGGTAAGTGATTATCCTTCCTCCTATCAGGTTTTCTTTTTTCTTTTCTTTTTCTTTTTTTTGGGGGGTGGGTGGGTGGGGGATTCAGACCTGATTGCTACAAGGAATTCCCAGCAAAGAAAATTCTACTAATGAAGCTTTCCAACTCTTCAGCAATTTATAGCCTTAAAGAATTGTCTGGGGGCGATAAGGGGTAAGTGACTTGCTCAGGGTCACAAGGCAAGGGCAGGGTTTCTTTTGATGAGTTTATCTGGACTTCTAATTAAAATGGTCCTGTGAAAGGTTGTCAAGGAGCCCAGCTCTCCCACACATATCACGGCAAAGATGTAAAAGGGCATCAGATGGTACAGTGATTTGTTGGCTATGTTGTATCAGTTGTGTGACCCCTTTTTGGGGTTTTCTTGCCAGAGATACTTTAGAGTGGTTTGCCATTTCCTTCTCCAGCTTCTTTTACAGATGAGGAAACTGAGGCAACAGGGTGAAGTGACTTGCCCAGGGTCACACAACTATTAAATGTCTGAGGCCAGATTTGAACTCAGGAATATGAGTCCTCCTAACTCCAGGACTGGCACTTTATCCACTACACCACCCAGCTGCCCTTGGAACAGTGATGAAGAAGATCAAAAAGAAATGGTAGTAAGCTTCTCCACCTAGTCCAGGACAGCACAAGAAGGTGGCCAGAAATCTGTGAACAGTCAGGGATGGGTTATGCCAGGGAAGGCACAGATTTGAGTGTGTGTAAACAGTGCTAGAAGCCTGCAATTCTCTGAGCTGAGATACACAGGGGAAGCAGAAACCTGCTCAAGCTCTGACAACGAGGTCACTACAAGAGGACCAGGATGATTTCTGTGGGGCCTCTCAGGGGATGGAACTCACTCCTGAGCTGGATGTTATTTTTCCTTTCAGGATGGAACCCACAGCTGGTGATTACACAAGGCAGAGACAAAGATGGGGTGAGACCAGCAACTATGTTGGGTCACCAGGAGACTGATGCGGAAGCCAAGGCCAGTGGCA
Organism: Vombatus ursinus; assembly: GCF_900497805.2. Classification (NCBI taxonomy): domain Eukaryota; kingdom Metazoa; phylum Chordata; class Mammalia; order Diprotodontia; family Vombatidae; genus Vombatus; species Vombatus ursinus. The sequence continues at coordinate 5,461,676 of NW_020949696.1, forward strand.
GAGGGCAGGGCCTAGTACCAGGCAGTGTATCAAGAACTGGGGTGGTAGTAGCATCCAAACTCTAGGGGGAACAGAACCATATAGAGTCTCCGCAACCCAACTAAGAGAATGCAAGAAGATGGCATCTGGCCCTGGCACCAAGTGCCAATCCAGGAACTTAGACAAGAGACATGAGCAAACAGAAGAAAATACACACAGTGAAGAAATACACTGGGTAGAGTCAGTGTAGCACAGTAGCTAGTGTGCTGGACTTGGCACAGGAAGACAGGTTTGAATCCTACTGCAGACACATCTTATCTATAATAGGGCCTTAGATAAAAGTCACTTAAACTCTCTGGAGTCTTAGTTTCTTCCCCCGTAAAATGTGGCATTTAACTCATATAAGCTGTTGTGAGGATCAAACGAGAATGTTAGTAAAGTGCTTTGCAAAACATTTTACTAATGTTAAGAGAAGCCCCCGGGAGTCGAATGGAAGAAGAGACTAACCCTATGATGAGTTCAAGTGGAGTCCTACAGAAAAGAATGACTTAGCTCCAACAATACATGAAGCACAAGAGAAAGAACAGGATGAAGGGAAGAATCAGGATCACAATTTATGTAACAATTACAATAATATAAAGGGTGCAACTCTGAAAGACTCCAGAATGCTCATCAATGCAGTAACGACTGATTGTGACTTCAGAGACTGCGGATGAATCACACTTTTCCACCTCTTGGCAGAGAGCGGATAGACAAGAGGTGTAGAATGACATACACAGCTTTAGAAAAAGCTAATGTGTTGTTGATTTGTTCAGCTTGATAGACTTATTTGTTACAAGGGAAGGTTTCTATATTGTGCAGAGGAGCTGGTGGGTAGTGAAAATGATACAAAAATGAAACATTAAAAAATACACTAAAGAGTACAGAAGGAAGATCAGGAAGGGACAAAGACACACAGGGCAATTTTGTTGCTACCATGTTAAATTTAATACACACTTCTTAAAAAGTAGGGTGGCGTAGTGGATACAGTGCTGGCCCAGGAATCACAAAGACTCATCTTCCTGAGTTCCAATCTGGCCTCAGACACTTAGAGCTGTGTGACCTTGGCCAAATCACTCTACCCTGTTTGCCTCAGTTTTCTCATCTCTAAAATGAGCTGGGGAAGGAAATGACAAACCACTCTTTGTCATGAAAACCCCAAAGGGGGCAGCTAGGTGGCTCAGTGTAGAACACCAGTCCCAGAGTCAGGAGAACCTGAGTTCAAATTTGGCCTTAAATGCTTGACAGTTACTAGCTGACCCTGGGCAAGTCACTTAACCCTGATTGCCTAACCAAAAAAAAAGAAAGAAAAAGAAAACTCCATGTCATGAAGGAGGACTGAAAATGACTGAACAACACCTTTTTAAAAGTACCTCATAGAAGTTCGGTTTCATATACAATATTCTTTTTTGTTCTTTGTATATTATGATGTTCTTATTTGTTAGGTTCTAAACGAAAGAAAATTTATATTTAAGATTTTAAAAGAGAAATGTTCTGGCTTGTTGTGAGCCACTTAGGATAGTACCCATGGATTATAACTTAAAAAAAAAGAGAATTTGATCAACTACAGTTAATATTGAAAAATATACTAATAAACATAACAATGATTCTTTGATGATTCAGAATGGACTTCAGGATGATAAAAGAAAGGGACTGGACTAAATCATCTACCACTAAGAACATTTCCAGATCTAAAACTCTATGCTAGTGGCCCCCTTCGGCTCTGGCCTTCTATAATTCTGTGCTTATAGTATCACTTTAACTCTCTAATATAACGTAAGCTCCTTGAGAACTGGGATTGTTTGGTTTTTGCCTTTGCATTCCCAGTGCCTACCATCCCAAGTCTCACTTGGTCATTGTTTGGGCTCCAAAATATCTACAAGCAAAGCTTCAAAGTAAAACACAGCTTGGGCAAAAATTCAACTAGACTTCCTAGAAGAAATGAAGCAAGAATTAAGAAGAGCTCAAAATATTTTTTATAAATGAAATGAGAGCACTAGAGGGGGAAGATAAAAAAAAAAACGAGAGTTATGAAAGAAAGAATTAAAAAGAGATTTAAAAGCTTGGCACAAAAGGTACAAAACATTGCCCAAATAACAAACTCCCTGAAAATTAGAATGTACAAAATGGAAGCCAATGATTCTATGAGATAAGAAATATTAAAACAAAGTCAAAAGACTGAAAATATAAAAGAAAGTATAAGGTATCTCATAGCAAAAAAGAACTGACCTGGAATACAGATTGTGGAGGAAAAAATCCAGACTCATTGGACTATCTGACCACCATGACCAAAACAAGAAACATCATATTTCAAGAAATCTTAAAGAAAAAAAAATCCAGGCCTATTAGAACCAGAGAACAAAGTAGCAATAGAAGGAATCCACTGGTCATCTCCTAAAAGAAACCCCAAAATGAAAACTCCCAGGAACATTATAGCCAATTTCCAGAGTTTCCAGATCAAAGAAAAAAATATTACAAGCAACCAGAAAGAACTCAAGTACCAAGGAACTATAGTCAGGATATTAAAGCAGAGAAGAGAATTTGGAATATAATATTACAGAAAGCAAAGGATATGGGCTTACGACCATTATGGGCATTGCCATCAGGAAAATTATCTCATATAATCACAGTGTATAAGTGGACATCTGTACAAATGGAGGAGGGTGGGGAGGGAAGTGGCTGACAATTTTTGCTCTCATCTGAACTGGTCAAAAGAAGTAAGAATGGGTAAAGAAATTCATTTCACTCAAAAGAAAAATGAGGGAAAAGAGAGAATGGGGGAGGGGACATTAGAAGGAGAGCAGATTAAGGGAGAGATTAGTTCTAAGCAAAACACATTGTAATGATATACAAAAATATTTATAGCTCTTTTTGAGGTAGAAAGAATGGGAATCCAAAGGAGTCCCCATACATTAGGAGGGAAAGAATAAGTATTTACATAGCGCCTACTTTGTGCCAACCACTGTGCTAAGCCATTTTACAAATATTATCTCATTTGATCATTGGAGAATGGATGAACAAGTTACAGTTTATAAATGTGATGGAATACTCACCAGTCAGGATTCCAGAGGTCTAGTAATGAAACATGCTACTCACCTCCTGATACAGAGGTGAGGAATTCAGAATGCAGCAGGAGACAAATACTTTTTTGGAGATGGCCGATGTGGAAATTTGTCTTGATTGCTATACGTGTTTGTAATGGGTTATATTTTTCTCATGTTCTCAAGGGGGGCAAGGAGGCTGGGAGTAGGAGAATGAGAAGGTGGATTTTGGCTGATGAAAACAAATAAAATATTTTTAAAAAATAATAATACACAGCAGGTAAAAAGTTAGTGATGCCAAAAAGTGCCATATCACAAAGCTATGCGCTTACTGCATGAGATTGGAAGGTGAGAAGACAAATTATACATTGAGAGAAACAGATCAACTCTACATTCTCCATCCTCTAACAACTAGTTAATATCTAGTATTCAGGGAACATTATGTATCATTGATATGAGAGATCCCATAATTGCTCTCCAAAGTTGTATGTCTTCATTAATGTTTAGAAATTAAGTTCCACCTTCTAGGGGTAATGAATAATTTTTTTCTCTTTGTCTGAAACTGAAAGGGCAGAGACACGTTTGCCTGCTGGTTAGAAATTGTTTCTGTTTATAACATGTGGCCTAGAGTGCAGTTTTCCCACCCCTGGACTAGGTAAGAGAGGCCATTCTTTGCCTCATTTCTTATTTAGCCTTAATTGCTGAATGGGCATTGCCTCAGTCAAACTGAGACCTGGGAAAGACCTTAGCTTAAAAAGGCCAAGGTCTCCCACTGCCACCAGGACCATCTCCAGTCATTCTGATCTATATCTTGCCACTGGACCCAGATGGCTCCAGAGGAGAGAGTGAGGCTGGTGACTATGCACAACCCTGCCTCACTTAAATCCAATCCACTTGCAAGTCATGACATCACCTTCCTAATGTCATGGTCCTCTTTGAGAATGAAGGACAAGCAACAACAACCCAGTGTCGAGCAGGGTGTCCTGAATATGTGCTTAATAAGTACCTGCTGCATTTGTCAAGAATCTAAGTTTGTATCTTGAGCCACCCTGCCACCACAATAGCTCTTTATGGCTCTTTATTGTCTACATTTTCTTCCAAGCTACTTCTATGCTCTCTACATGTTGGGTTCCTGGCCCAACTCTGACCCCACAGACCTTCCTGTTCATCTCTCTTTTTTTATGGTAATTATTTATTTTTTTGTTTTCAACATTTACTTCCACAAGATTTTGAGTTCCAAATTTTCACCTCATCTTTCCCCTCCCCCCACCCCAAGATGGCATGCATTCTAAATACCCCTTCCTCTAGCCTGCCTTCCCTACTATCTCTTCCCCCCCTTCTCTTACCCCCTTCCTCTTCAATTTTCCTATAGGGCAGGATGGATTTCTGTACCCCATTTCCTGTATTTCTTATTTCCCAGTTGCATGTGAAAACATTTTTTTTAAACATGTGTTTTTAAAACTTTGGGTTCCAAATTTTTTCCCTTCCTCCCTCCCCACCCACCCTCATTGATAAGGCAAGCAACTAAATATAGGTTACATATGTGCAGTTATGCAAAACACTTCCATAGTAGACATGCTGTGAAAAACTAACTCTATTTCCCTTAATCCTATCCCACCCACCCATTTATTCTATTCTTTCTTCTGACCCTGTCCCTCCTCAGAAGTATTTGCTTCTGATTACTCCCTTTCCCAATCTGCCCTCCTCTCTATCATTCCCCTACTCTCTTGTCCCCTTCCCCCCCTATTTTCTTGTAAGGTAAGACAGATTTCCACACCCAATTGAGTGTGTATGTTATTCCCTCCTTAAGTCAGATCCTTTGAGAATAAGATTCACTCATTCCCTCTCACCTTCCCCCATTTCCCCTCCACTGTAAGAGCCTTTTCTTTTCTGTTTTTTTCTTTTTTTTGTGGGATAATTTATTCCATTCTACCTCTCCCTTTCTCCTTCCCCTAGTATATTCCTCTCTCATCCCTTAATTTTATTCTCCAGATATGACCCCTTCATTTTCAACTCACCCTGTGCCCTCTATCTATCTATATCTATATATATGTACATATAATTTTTTCCCCTCCAACTACCCTAATACTGACAAAGGTCTCATGAGTTACAAATATCATCTTTCTATGCAGGAATGTAAACAGTTCAACCTTAATAAGTCTCTTATGATTTTCTCTTTCCTGTTTACCTCTTCATGTTCCACTTGAGTCATGTATTGAAAATCAAATTTTCTATTCAACTCTGGTCTTTTTATCAAGAATGCTTGAAAGTCCTCTATTTCACTGAATGACCATTTTTTCCCTTGCAGGATTACACTCAGTTTTGCGGGGTAGGTGATTCTTGGTTGTAATCCTATCTCCTTTGCTGTCCAAAATATTATATTCCATGCCCTGCGGTCCCTTAATGTAGAAGCAGTAAGATCTTGTGTTATCCTGATTGTGTTTCCACAATACTTGAATTGTTTCTTTCTGGCTGCTTGTAATATTTTCTCCTTGACCTGGGAACTCTGGAATTTGGCTACAATATTCCTAGGAGTTTTCCTTTAGGGATCTCTTTCAGGAGGAGATTGGTGGATTCTTTCAATTTCTACTTTGCCCTCTGGTTCTAAAATATCAGGACAGTTTTCCTGGATAATTTCTTGAAAGATGATGTCTAGGCTCTTTTTTTTGGTCATAGCTTTCAGATAGTCCAATAATTTTTAAATTCTCTCTCCGGGATCTATTTTCCAGGTCAGTTGTTTTTCCAATGAGATATTTCACATTGTTTTCTAATTTTTCATTCTTTTGGATTTGTTTTACAGTGTCTTGATTTCTCATAAAGTCACTAGCTTCCAATTGCTCCATTCCAATTTTTAAGGAAGTATTTTCTTCAGTAATCTTTTGGACTTCCTTTTCCATTTGGCCAGTTTTGCTTTTTAGGGCATTCTTCTCCTCATTGGCTTTTTGGACCTCTTTTGCCATTTGGGTTAGGCTATTTTTTAAGGTGTTATTTTCTTCAGTATTTTTTTGGGTCTCCTTTACCAAGCTGTTGACTTGTTTTTCGTGATTTTCTTGCATCACTCTCAGTTTTTCTCTACTTCTCTTACTTGCTTCTCAAAATCCCTTTTGAACTCTTCCAAGGCCTGGGACTGATTCATATTTTTCTTGGAGGCTTTGGATGTAGGAGCTTTGGCTTTGTCATCTTCTGGTTCTATGTTTTGATCTTCTTTGTCACCAAAGTAAGATAATATAGTCTGACTCTTTTTGCGCTGCTTACTCATGATCCAGACCAATTACTTGAGTTTTAAACTCTTTGTTAAGGTAAAAGTCTGCTTCCAATCCCAAGGTTTGGGGGTTTGTACAGCTGTTTTCAGAGGTATTTCTAGGGACCTGTAAATTTTCAGTTCTTCCAAGATGGTATGATAAGGGGCGAGGTGTTTCTCCTCCACAGCCATAACAAGCTCCACCGCACCAGAGTTCCTCCTAGTCCCAGGACTGCCCCTCAGAACTGTGACCCAGATCCAAGCACTGGTAAAGCAAGAGATTCCTGCCTCAGCACTGGCAAAGAGATCCTTGCAATCCCGCTCCAATCAGCCACTCAATTCCTCCTCAGTCTGTGGGCCAGAAACTCAGGAAACAGTTGCTGCCCCAGGCCATGCTTGAGACTTGTGGCTGAGATCTAGCTCCTCTCTCACTGCAGTCACAGACTTTTCCCACTGACCTTCTAAGTTGTCTTTGGTGTTCCTGGATTGAGAAGTCTGGAAACTGCCACAGCTGCCTGTGATTCAGCCCTCTGAGGCCTGCTCCAGGGTCTCTGTGTCCTGTGTGCCCACACCGAACTGTGTTCCTCTCCCCACCCTGCGTGGTATACTTTTTCGATCAACCATCCAGGCTGTCTTTGGCTGGAAATTTGTTTCACTCTGTCTTTTTGTGGGTTCTGCTGCTTTAGAATTTGTTTAGAGCCATTTTTTTAGGTGTTTGGAGGGCTTTGGGAGAGAGCTCAAGACAGTCACTGCTTTCCCACCGCCATCTTGGCTCCGCCCCTCTCTGTTCATCTCTCTATGCTGATCTGGGCTTGGCAAATGTCTCCCTATGACTTTTTTCCCCTGAATTTCCCCATCAGGATTCAGTCTTGTGCATTTTCTAGATCTGTTTGGAAGAGTATTGTGGAGGAGAGCTTGGCTCTACAATTTCTTACAGCTCTGCCATCATGGCTCTGTCCCTGCTGTGTATTTTTCAATAAAATTCAGTCACAGTAGACTATATCAGGGACATTTGAAACAAAAGTTGGTAACATTTCTTAGGTAATGTAGCTGAATCCAGAGGATTGGAATCCAGGGCTTATAAGGTACATATTATCATTTTTATGGGGGCAGTATGGATTAGTATGATTAATACTCAACTAGGAGTTAGGAGGTCTCTCTTCTAGCCCTGGCTGTGCCCGGAATTGGCGATGAATCCTTTGGCCTTCCAAGTTTCAGTTTTTCTTTCTATAAAATGAAAGGGTTTCAGGAGATGGTCCTTCAAGGTCCCTTCCAGTTCTGACATCCATAAACCTAAGAGTCCTCCCATCACCGATACTCAAGGAGCCTTGCACTTCACTAAGACACCTGGTTTTCAGGAATAAGAAAATTGCCTGTCTGTATTCTGTCCTCTTCAGACCATATAGGGAGAATTACAGTGAGTTCTTGGTTTATGGATATTGATAAACTATACAGGATCCAGAAGGGCAACTGAGATAGTAAAGGGCATTGTATCCATGCCATATGAGGATCATCTGAAAGAACTGGAGATGTTTATTTATCTGTTAGCTTTGGTTTTCACTATCACTTTCCTTTCCAAATGTATCCCTTTCCCCTATGGTACCCAAACAGATATTCATGATAATAAAAAAGAAAAAAAAAACCCACACAGTTCAGCAAAACTAACCAAAACATTAATTTGGATCCTGACTCTGTTATCCATTGTGTTAGGAGTCCCTTCTGACTTTGTGTCATCCAGAAATTTGATGAACATATTATCTATACCTTGACATAACTCATGGATAAAAGAGTAAAACAGCAAAGGGCAGAACAGATTTCTGGAATGCTCCCCAAACTTTTCTGGAGATCTCTCCTGATAAAATAATATTAAGCCATTAACAACTACTTCTTTCCCACCAGGTGCACTGCTTTTGGACTTCTTTTGACTACTCCATATGTCATCATTTCCCAAAGAACCTATGATCCTATATGATCAAATCAACCTTGAGGCTCCCATCCCATCAATACCCTTTATCTTTCTGACTGAACTCATGAGTTCTAAAACCTCCTCTTAAAGAGGAAGTCAAGGACAGTTATCTCTTCATTTCCCACCAGCTGTACTGCTTTTGGACTTTTGTGTATCATCTTCCCCCAGTAGATTATAAGATTTTTCAGGGAAGTGATTGTCTTTCTTTTTATTTGTATTTGCATCCCCAGCACAGTGCTTGGCACATGTGTTCAGTCATTTTCAGTAGTGTCTGATTCTCCATGACCCCATTTGGGGTTTTCTTGGCAAAGAGACTGGAGTGGCTTGTCTTTTCCTTTTCCAGCTCATTTTACAGATAAGGAACTGAGGCAAACAGTGAAGTGACTTGCCTCGGGTCACACAGCTATTAAGTGTCTGAGGCTGGATTTGTGCTCAAGTCCTCTGGACTCCTGCAGCCATGAAATTAAAAGATGCTTGCTCCTTGGAAGGAAAGCTATGGCAAATCTGGACAGCATACTAAAAAGCAGAGATATCACCTTGCCAAATAAGATTCATACAGTCAAAATTATATTTTTTCCAGCAGCAGTGTATGGCTGTGAGAGTTGGACTATAATGAAAGTTGAGCACCACAGCACTGATGTTTTTGAACTGTGGTGCAGGAGAAGATTCTTGAGAGTCTTGGACAGCAAGGAGCTCAGATCAGTCAATACTTAAAGAAATTAACTCGGTTATTCACTGGAAGGTCAAATACCAAAGCTGAAGCTTTGGCCACATAATGAGAAGACATGATTCACTGGAAAAGACCCTGATGTTAAGAAAGACTGAAGGCAAAGACAGCAGAAGATGGGATCGATAGTATCATGGAAACAACGAACACGAATTTGGACAGACTTCCATAGAAGGGCCTGGTGAGCTTTGTATGGCTCATGGAGTCACAAAGAGTTGGACACAACTGCACCTCTGGACTCCAGGGCCAATACTTTGTGCTATGCCACCTAGCTGTCCAAAGGATTTGTTGTTGTTGTTCAGTTGTTTTCAGACATGTCCAATACTTCATGACCCCATTTGGAGTTTTCTTGGCAAAGATACCAGAGTGGTTTGCCATTTCCTTCTCTAGTTCATTTTACAGATGAGGAAATTGAGGCCAACAGGGTTAAGTGACTTGCCCAGAGTCACACAACTATTAAGTGTGTGAGTCCAGATTTGAACTCAGGAAGACAAGTCTTCCTGACTCCAGGCCTAGTACTTCTTTTTTTTGTTTTGTTGTTGTTTTTTGGTGAGGCAATTGGGGTTAAGTGACTTCCCCAAAGTCACACTGCTAGTGCATGTTATGTGTCTGAGACCAGATTTGAACTCAGGTACTCCTGACTCCAAGGCTGGTGCTCTATCCACTGCAATACCTAGCTGCCCCCAGACCTGGTACTTTTTATCTATTGTGCCACCTAGCTGACTAAGACATGGTAGGCTCTTAATAAATGTTTGTCTTATTGATTTAATTATTCTTTTGGTCCAGCCATCCAACTAATTCTGAATCCAATTATTATTGTATATAATCCATATCTCTCCATCCTCTCCATAAGAACAGTATGGGATACTTTATTGAAAACTCTGCTAAAATCTAGGTAAACTATATTTACATTATTCTTCTCATTTACTAGTGTAGTGATCCTGTCAAAAATTAGTCTGGTCGACATGTTCTTGATGAAGCTGCCATGCTGGCTTTCCGTAATCACTGTTTCCCTATCTAGATGTTCACCAAACATCTTTCTTTAATCATTTATTCTAGGATGTTCCCAATAATGAAAGTCAAGCTCACTAGCCTTTAGTTTGCAGACTCTGTTCTTTTCTCTTTTTGTGAAAATCAGAACATTTGCCCTTCTCTAACCTCCATGTACTTTTGTTTTTCATGATTTTTCAGAGATCTCTGACATGGCTCAGCCATCACATCTGTCAGTTCTTTCAAGCCCTGAGGATATGATTCACCTGAGCCAGGTGACTTGAGTTCATCAAGGGCAGCCAGGTGCCTACTTTTCTTGGCTTACTTTCTTAGGACACTCCTAACTCCCTGTGAGTCATTTTTTGTTCTATCTTTTTCAGTGCAAAGGATGTGCTTTGTAGAACAGTGCACATAGTTAGCACTTAATAAATGCTTGTTGACTGACAGAATAAGCAGAAACAAAATAAGAATTGGGACTGTCATTATCCCATCAACCCCTAAACAAAGGTTCAACACCTTCTTTGATTCTCTCGGCACTCTGCTAGGCGCTAAGGCCATAAGTACACAGGATGAAACAATCTCTACTAATGGGAGAGACAAGAACAAATAAAAACAGCATAAATATAAGGTTAATAAATACAAAAATATGCAAAGTAGTTAAATATAAGGCATTTTGGGAGGAAGGTCACTAGCAATTGGGGGATCAGGAAAGACTTCTTGCAGAAGGTGGTAACTAAAGGAAAAGAGGGATTCTGACATGGAAGAAAGGAGAGAGTACATTGCAAGAATGGGGAACAGCCAGAACAAAAGCAAGAAAATGGGCAGTGGAGTGCTGCAGATGAGGAGAAAAGGCCAGTCTGAGTACATTATAGAGTGCAGGCAACTAGGCGGCACAGAGGAAAGAGTATAATTAAGACCACCCTCAGACTTATTAACTATGTGACTCTGGACAAGTCATTTAACTTTTGTCTGCTTGTTTCTTCATTAGTTAAATGGAGATGAAAATAGTACCTACCTGCCATGGCTGCTGTGAGGATCAAATTATATAAAAAATGCATAGCACCTCACAAACCTTAAAGTGTTATATGCTAGTTATTATTATTATTGTTGTTAATGTACAGTGAAGCTGGAAGGATATATTGGGGCCAGGTTGTAAAGGGATTCAAAAGCTAAACAAGGGTGTTTAGATTTTTATCCTAGAGGCAATGGGAATCCATGGGGGGGGGGACTGACTGAGTAAGGAAGTCACATGGTTAGATATGTGCTGAAAGAAAATTACTTTGGCAATAATGTGTGCAATAGATTGGAGTGGTAAGACTTGAAGCAGGAAAACAATTAGGAGGCTGGTGCAACATAACTAAAAATACCCTTTCTGTTGTGCTTCAAGTCCTTGTCAGCTTTATCTCCATGTTTCTTGGTTTTGCTTACTTTACTTTGTATCAGCTCCTATAGCTTCCTATGCTTCTTTGAATTTTCCACAGTCAATATTTCCTACATTTATGCATATTTATTTACCATTTTCCAATGAATGAGAAACTAATTTTTTTTGGAACTCAGGATGTTTAGTGTGGAGAAGAGTTAAGAGAAGCAGGAAACAGCAATCTTGTATGATGGTCAAATATGAATGACTTGGGTATTCGCAGCAGTGCAAGGATCCAAGACAATTCTGAAGGACTCACGATGAAAAATGCTCTCCATCTCCAGAGAAAGAACTGATGGGGTCTGAGTGCAGAGCAAAGCAGACTCTTTAAATTTTTCTTGGGATTGTTGCCTGTGTTTTCTTTCACAACATGACTAACATGGAAATATGTTTTGCATGGCTACACACGTATAATCTATACCAAATTGTTACCTTCTCAGTAAGGGGGGAAAGGGAGAGAATTTGGAACTCAAAAATTTTTTAAAAGAAAGTTAAAAATTGTTTTTACATGTAACTGAGGAAACATGAAATGTTAAAAAAAAAAAGTGAGAAACATGACAGTTGTCTTCAAGGGCTGTTTTGTGGAAGAGGGATTATTCTGTTCAGTCCCAGAGGGCAGAACCAGGAACAGTGGGTAGAAAGAGGTAAATTTAACCTTGGTGTCACTAGAGACACATTCCCAAGAATCAGAGCTGTCCAAAAGTGAAACAAGCTGTAGAAACGTGACCAGTCCTCCTTCACCACTCTTCAAGCAGAGGCCTGATGACCACCTGGGCAATTTGCGATTAGAATTACCTGAGACTATCACTTGGACTTGATGGCCACTGAAGGCCCTTCGCACTCTGAAACCTGTGATTCTGTGAGTTCATGAGTAACACCGGCATGACACTTTATAGCGCCATATCTCACTTAATGCTTACAGTAATTCTGTGAGGCAGACAGGTAGGACGGATTACTATTGCTACTTTATGCCTTAGAAAAGAGGTTCAAAGAAGGCTGTAATTGGCAGAACCCAGAGCTGAACAGGTCTTCTGATTCTGGGATTCCTATACCTTGGAATCTGACTTTTTGCTGAAAGGATAACATTGGTGAGTCTCACTCTTCTGGAGGGGACACGAGAATGGCAATCCTAATGAAATCTGAAAGTTACCAGAAACCATTCAGCCTGAGCTATTCATTCTACCACTTCCCCCACCTCACTGCTCCCCTTCCCCCTAAGAGGATTCACTGCTCAAGGGCTCAAGTGCAGTGTGGGAAGACAGCAAAGTCCTATCCAAATGGCCGGCTGAGGACTAGATTTCTTTCACCTGAACAGCTGAAGAACCTCCAGAGAAGCAGCCTCCCTGGAAGCTCTACTTCTACCTATTCTCCTTGTCAGAATTTCTTCCTATAACCACACTAGGAATTAGAAATTATTTCTTTTTTTTCCTAGAGGAGTGTTCTCATGCAATAAACAAAGCCATCTAAACTGCTGGGGAAACAGGACGGCAGTCCGGCAGAAATTAGGCTTAGATCCACACTTCAAGATAAACTCCAAATAAATACATGCCCAAGATATAAAAAGTCATATCATAAACAAATCAGAGGAGCAAGGAAGAAATTACTTTTCAGATGTACGAATAGGAAAAGAGTTCATGAATCACAGAAGAAAAAAGGGACAATTTTGATCACATGAAAGTAAAAAGGTTTTGTACATACAAATCCAGTGCAGCTAAGGAAACAGTTAACTGGGGAAAAGAAATCTTTATAATTAGTTTCTTAGATAAAAGTCTTATTTCCAAAATATATAAAGAAATAATTCAAATTTATAAGAATAAAAGCCATGAGGCCGAATTTGAATTCAGTTCCCCCTAACTCCAGGGCTGGTGCTCCAGCTACTGCACCACCTAGCTGCTCCTAAAAGCCTAAATTGTCAGAGCATACGAAAAGGTAACTCCCAAGAGAAGAAATAGAAGATAGCCATATTAAAAATACTCTCAGTCATTAATAATTAGAGAAATGCAAATCAAAGCAATTCCTTTTATTGCTCTCTGGGCCCTATTTTTACTATTCCCAAGCAGCCTTTTCACCCTAGAAGCTGCCTTCAGCACCATGCTTCAATAGCCTTATCATCATCTTGGAAGATCCTTCCACCCCCACAACCCTTTCCTGTGACTGACTGTTTCCTTCTGGAACCTCCATTTTAAGGAAGGGCTATCAGGTCGGCCATGTTTACTTCTTCAATTCTTTCTAGTTTAATTCCTGATTCTCTGGACTTCTTTCTCCATAATTCTTTTCCTTCCCCTGTTTTTGAGTTTCTTTTTCTAGGCTGTTTTCACCCATTAGAATGTAAGCTCCTTTATAAAGCAACAATCATCAAAACTCCTTGGTACTGGCTAAGAAATAGAGTGGTGGATCATGGAATAGGTTAGGTATGCAAGACACAACAGTCAATGACTATACTAATCTACTATTTGATAAATCCAAAGACTCCAGCCTCTGGGATAAGAAATCACTATTTAACAAAAACTGCCGGGAAAACTGAAAAATAGTATGTCAGAGACTAGGCATAGACCAACTCTTATACCCTATACCAAGATAAAGTCAAAATGGGTATAAGATTTAGATACAAAGACAGATACTATAAGCAAACTAGAAGAGCAAGGAATAGTTTACCTTTCAGATCTATGGAGAAGGGAAGAATTTATGACCAAACAAGAGATAGAGAACATTATGAAATGCAAAATGGATAATTTTGATTACATTAAATTGAAAAGATTGTGCACAAAGTCAATGCATCCAAGATTAGGAGGGAAGCAGAAAACTGGGAAAGAATTTTTACAACCAGTGTCTCTGATACAGGCCTCATTTCTTTTTTTTTTTTTTTGGTGAGGCAATTGGGGTTAAGTGACTTGCTCAGGGTCACACAGCTAGTAAGTGTTATGTGTCTGAGGAGGGATTTGAACTCAGGTCCTCCTCACTCCAGGGCTGGTGCTTTATCCACTGCACCATAAAGACTTCATTTCTAAATATATATAGAGAATTGAGTCAAATTTATAAGAATACATACCATTCCCCAATTGATAAATGGTCAAAGGATATGAACAGGCCGTTTTCAGAGGAAGAAACTAAAACTATCTATAGTCATATAAAAAAATGTTCTAAATCACTAGTGATTAGAGAAATGCAAACCAAAAAGACTCTGAGGTACCACATCACACGTATCAGATTGGCTAACGTGACAAAACAGGACAATGATAAATGTTAGAGAAGAAGTGGGAAAATTGGAACACTAATACATTGTTGGTGGAGTTGTGAAGTGATCTAACCATTTTGGAGGACAATTTGGAACCATGCTCAAAGGGCTATAAAATTGTGCATACCCTTTGATCTAGCAATACCACTTCCAGGTCTGTGTCCCAAAGAGATCATAAAAACAGGAAAAGAACCCACATGTACAAAAATATTTATAGCAGCTCTTTTTGTAGTGGCAAAGAGTTGGAAATTGAGGGGATGCCCATTAATTGGGGAATGGTTGAACAAGTTGTGGTATATGAATGTAATGGAATACTATTGTGCTGTAAGAAATGATGAGCAGGCAGAATTCAAAAAAACCTAGAAAGACTTACATAAACTGATGCAGAGTGAAACGAGCGGAACCAGGAGAACATTGTATACAGTAGCAGCCACATTGTGGGATGACAGACTTTGATATTTGATAGACTTGGCTCTTCACAGTAATGCAAGAATCTAAGACAACTCCAAAAGACTCACAATGGAAACTACTATCCACATCCAGACAAAGAACTATGGAGTCTGAATGCATAGAGAAGCGTACTATTGCTCCCCCTTTCCTTTTTTTTTATTACTTCATTCTCATAGTTCCTCCCATTAGTTCTAATTACTCTTTACATCATGACTAATGGGAAAATATGCTTAATATGAATGTATAAGTAGAGCCTATATCAGACTGCACACTACCTTGGGGGGGGAGCAGTGGGAGGGAGAGAAAATTTAAAACTCAAAATCTTATGAAAGTGAATGTTGAAAATTAAAAATAAATAAATAAATTATCAAGGGGAAAAAATTTTTAAAAAAAAATGTAAGCTCCTTGAGAAAAAGGACTATCTTTTTGCTTCCATTTGTATTCCCAGTGCTTAGCGTACTGCCTGGTACATAGTAAACATTTAATAAATGCTTGTGATATCGACTTGACTCTCAGATTCTACCTAACACCCCTTAGGTTGGCAAAATTGACAAAAAAAAAGACAAATGTTGTAGAAATTGAGGGATTAATGCACTATTAGTGGAGTTGTGAATTGATATGGCCAGTCTAGAAAGGAATTTGGAACTATTCCCTTAATGTTACTAAACTGTGCATTCTCTTTGACCCTGCAATACTACCACTAGGCCTAAACCTCAAATATATCAAAGAAAGAGAAGGTGCTATATGTACAAAACTAATTATAGCATTTTTTCATGATACCAAAGAACTGGAAAATAATGGGATGACCATCAATTGGGTTGAACTCTATTGGACTGTAATACTATTGTGCCATGAGAAATAATTAAGTGGACAATTTCAGAGAAACTACAGACTTGTATGAACTCATACAAAGTGAAATGAGAAGAACCAAGAGAATAATTTACACTGTAACACCACCACTATAAAAATGAACAACTATGAAAGACTTGAGAACTATGCTTAACATAGTGATCAACTATGATTCCAGAGGACCAATGAAGAAGAATGTTATTCACCTTCTGACAGAGAGATAATGGACTCAATGTGTAGAATGAGACACATTTTTGGACATGATCAGTGTGGGAATTTGCTTTTGTTTGACTATACATTTTTGCTACAAGGTGTTTTCCCCTCACTATGTGGAAGAAGGGGGGAGTAGTAGGGAGAGGAAATAAATGCTTAATTGGAAAAAATAAAATTTAATTAAAAAATAAAGTGAAGGCAACAATGTTAAAAATTGTAGTCAGAAAGGTAAATGTACTACTCATGTTAGCCTGCTCTGTGAGTATAAAGATATCCTACATTTAATAACTTACAGTGTATTTAAATCTGACAGTCATTTAAAAACAAAAAACAAAATCATCTCTTCACCAATGGAATGGCTATCCTGCCCCTCCCCAACTTCCTCTCCATCTACTGAAGTCCTTCAGTGGACCCAACTCAAGGAGCACTTTCTTTGTGAAACTTACTTTGATCTCTCCTCCTCCATTTCCAAATTAAAAGTGACTTCTTCCTCCT
This sequence comes from Vombatus ursinus, assembly GCF_900497805.2. Classification (NCBI taxonomy): domain Eukaryota; kingdom Metazoa; phylum Chordata; class Mammalia; order Diprotodontia; family Vombatidae; genus Vombatus; species Vombatus ursinus. Next base: position 5,478,321 of record NW_020949696.1, read on the forward strand.
CGTGGCACTTTTCTTTGACTTCTCCTTTTATCTCATTCTCTCTCGTATAATAGTTATTTATATGTTATTTTCCCCTATTAAATTGTAAACTCCCTGAGAGCAAAGTCTATTTCATCTCTATCTTTGTAACCCCACAGCTGAGCATGGTGCCCTATACATAGTCAAGATCTTAATAAAGTTTATTGAAGTGTTGAATAGTGGGTATTTTAAAAAACATCACAAGGGACAGAAGCTCCTGTAAAGAAGGTCTTTAAGAAACTCTAGGTCATATCATTCTCAAATTTTAAAATCTTAGCTAATTAGGATAATAGATTCAAAAGCTGGAAGTGATCCCTAGCAGTCCTCTATCCTGATCCTACCTAAAGCATGAATTCCCTCTACACTTTCTCATAAAAGGGGCCATCCAGCTTGTGCCCAATACTTCTAGGGACAAAGAATTCATTCCCCACTTTTCATTTTCAGAAAGTTCTAATTGTTAGAAGTTTCTATTCATAATAAATCAAATTTTGCCACCTGCAATCCCCAGTTATTCCTAGTTCTGCCCACTGAGGCTAAGGAGAATAAGTCTAATCCATCTGTCACATGATAGTACTTCAAATATTTAAAGAGGGTAAATCACATCCCCTTAAGTTTTTCCTTATCCAGACTAAACATTCCCAGGCCCTTCGGTCTAGTCATGCCTTTGAATACTCCTTCCCATTATGGTTGCTCTCTTGTTAATGTCCCTCTTAAAATTCCCCTGCCACACCGGAACTAGACAGATGGGTATTGCCCAGGACACAGGACAACATACTGTCAATTCCTGAATACTTCACTCCTTATTAAGACCTCCTATACTTTATTTCATGGCAAACAGCCTCCTTAATGGTGACCTGACAGTTCTAGACTGCAACAGCTGCTGCTCTGGCAGCCAGGCACACTTGAAAAGAAAGGATAGTACTTGGATCTGACGGTATTTAGCCAAATGACCTTAGGGTTGGACATAGAAAGGAAGAAAAGTATGGCAGGGGTCTGGACACAGAGATGTATACAAGTTATATCGTCTTGCCTCCCTCAATACCATCTTCCCCCACCCTCTTAGCTGTTGAGGACCTGCCCTCGTTGTCTTCATCTCCCACTGTCCTCTTCTTTAGTCTCTGATGATGACAACTCTGCTTAATTGGAAGCCCATTCCCTCCTGTCCTCTCTAGAACATCCCCACAATAATCTCCCACTCTTTTAAAATCTTCAGTCTCTCCCTATTTATTGCTTCTTCCCATCCTTTAAAACTGGCCCTACCATTCTGTGAAGCTATCATCCTATATTTTTCCTCCCTTTCTTACTTCAACTCCACGAAAATGTTGTCTATACTTGCTGCTTCCACTTTTCTGCCCTCACTCTCTCCTAAACCCTCTGCAATCTGGCTTATCTGCCTCATCCTTTAACTGAAAGTGCTTTTTTTCTAAGTTGACAACAATCTCTTAACTACCAAATCTAGCATCCTTTTCTCATTTCTCCTCCTTGAAACATTGCACTCTGTTACAGGCCACTCTCTCCTCCTGGATACTCTCTCCTCTTTGGGTTTTGGTGACATTGCTCTTGGTTCTCCTATCTGTATGACTGTGCATGCTCTCCCTCTCCCCTCCCCCCTTTTTCTCCTCTCCATCTCTCTGTCTCTCCCTGCCCCCTTTCTAGGTGATCATCCATATCACATCCCCTAACTATGGGCACACTCAAGGTGCTACCTTAGGCTCTCCCTTTTTTCCTTTCTATATTCTTTCACTTGATGACCTTACCAACTCCCAGAGGATAAATGATCATCTCTATGTAGATGACTCTCAGATCTTTATAGCAGAGGCTAGTCTTGATATCCACAACACTATCTATCATCTGCTTGTTGGACATTTTGAACTGCATGTTCCATAGATGCCTCCAAATCAACATATTTATAACAGAATTCATCTTTTTCCCCCCAAACTCACTCCTCCTTGGAACATCCTTATTTCTGTTATTTCCACTTAAGGTACATACCACCAACCCTCCAGCCAAAGAGGCTTAAAACCTTAGTTTCATCCTCAATCCTTCACTTTCCTTCACCCCATATATCCAATCAGTTGTCAAATCGTGATAATTCTGCCTCTCCAGCATTTCTCTTATAGGTCCTTTTCTCTCCACTCATATAACTATCATTCTAGTTCTGGTCTCTATCACCTCTTACCTTCAGTATTTCAATAGCCTCCTAACTGATCTCTGCCTCAAATCTCTCCCTACTCCAATTCATCCTCCACACAGCTATCAAAGTAATTTTTCAAAAGCACAGGTCTGACTGCATCATACCCTGAACAATAAACTCCAATGGCAGTCTATTACGAGTAGGATCAAATGTAAACTTCTCAGGCATTTAAAACTCTTTACAACCTGGCCCTACCCTACCTTACTGGCCTTATCCTTCATGCACTCAATGTAGCCAAATTGACCTTACTGTTCTTCACATACACACACATACCACTCCATCTCCTATCTCTGTGTCTTTTCATTGTCTTTCCCCCATCCCTGGTTTCCTTCAAGACTCAGCTTAAATGACGCCTTCTCATACTGGAACTCCCAACAGCTAAAGCCTTTCTCCCCAAGGTTATCTTATATCTGATTTGTAAGTGTTTTGTAGATACTTAGTCATGTACATGATGCTTCCTCCATTAGAATGTAAGCCTCCAGAGGGTAGGAACTGTTTCCCTTTTGTCTCTGTATGCCTAGCATAAAAAGCAGACAGCTCAGGGTGGTGAAGTGGGTAGAGAATCTGACTTGCAATCAAAAAGTCCTAAGGGCAAATCATTTAACTTCTGTCTTCTTCATTTTCTTATCTATAAATAGCACCTATTTCACTCAGTGGTTGTGAAGATCAAAAGAGTTAATATATGTGAAAGTGCTTTGCAAACCTTAACGCACTATAAAAGGATGATGATGATGATGATGATGATTAGCCAGCACTATGCCTGCCATTGTCAGTAAATATTTGTTGACTGATAAAGGAAAGGGAAAAGCGTAAAGAACAGCTTAAGAGAAGCTTTAAAAACAACTATTGCTATAGCTACTTTTTAATAATTTGAAGGTTATATACTTGAGGAAAGTAGAGAGAGAAATATATTTGACACCAGTTAGGGATATTTAAGTGAGAAATAAGGAAGAAAATTCTTGGCTTCAATGGTGTAGTAGGTTTCTCAGAAAATCACTTCCCCTTTCTGGGCTTCAGTTTCCCCAGCTATATGTTAAGAGTTGTGTGTCAGACTAAATGATCTCAAAGGGGCTTCCCAACTCTGACATTCTATGATCTGGGTCCTTCCCAGCACCAACATCTTATGGTCTAAGGTCCTTTCCAGTTCTGATAATTCTATTACTCAAAACACCTTACATCTAACCTGCAGTTCACCTTTCACTGGAACAGAAAAGGACACATTCTATACTAGGTTTTCTATGCACAATTCTTAGAGAAATTATGGTCCAAAAACAAGATATACAATGTGAGCTTCTCTGTTCCAGGCACTCTGCTCTACCCCTGCTGGTATCGACCAGACAAAGAGGTAGAACATTCAGTTGAAACTCCTCGAATGCTTGTTCTTCCTTCTGTACTCAAACATCTTCTCTGCCAGCTGACACAGACACCTGATCACTAACAAAGGCAGAGGGTTTGCTACAAAAGCTGCTATTCTTCAGCAGGGAATTAGGGCAGGAACATGCTAGGAGTCACAGTGAGTCAAATTAGTCACTCCATGACAAGCATCCAGTATCTCTGTGTGAATCACACAGGACAGCCCTCAACTCTCTGCATGCATTCTGTCTGTAGCATCTGCAACTGACTGCTTCAGTTAAGGAGGCAAGAATGACTCTCTGACAGTGCTCTTTGGTAGCAGCCTGAGTTCCCAATCTGGGGCTCAGCAGGATGTTGTTAGAAACAGAAATCATGAGAGGGCGAGTAGGATGGTAAAAAAGGAGGGGGGGCAGAAGAGGAGTGGGGATTTTAGGCAATTTACAGAAATTATAAGTTCCTCCAAAAACTTGGGGGTTTTTTCTGATTTGGGGAATATCAGTCAATACAGAACCACTGGTATGTATCCCTCAGTATCAAGAATCAGAAAATCACACCCCTAGTGTATTTACAAATGGCAAACAGAATTTGAATGTTGGGGTACTTAGAACCACAGAATGGTAGAGCTGAATGGGAACATGGAATGTAGAATGCTCAATGGTAAAGGATTCCAGAGACAGAAAGCCTGCCAGGTAAAAGCTGCTACAAATACATCTGATTCAGGGAGAAATTTAAAATACCAGCATTTTCACCTTTGTGAAACAGCTACATCCTACTCTTGATATTAAATCAACTTCAAAGAAGACTTTTATAAAGCAAATCCTATTAAGTCTATTGACTGATTACTTAAAACAAAACAGTTATGTTCCTTGGGGAAGGAGGAAGCCCTCCAAATCAACTCAGCTGAAAATTTTTGGCAAGAAAGGGATTAAAGTAATGGCCAAGCCCAGGATACATTATCAAAAAGGCAGGGCTTTCCCAACGCTTTCACAGCTCAGTAACACTTTCAGAACTTTGGGATCTCCCTTCAACCTCATGCCTCTAAGCTTCTATTGCTTTCCCACACCAAATGCCAATCAACCAGAATTTCACCTGGGGATCCCCTAATTCTACACTCAAACTCTAAGAACTTAATTCTTCTCTCTCTCACTTTACAGGGGTGGGGAACCTGTGGCCCCAAGGCCATATGTGGCCCTTAGGTCCTCAAGTGCCATCCTTTAAACTTAATCCAAATTTCACAGAACAAAGTGGCCTAGGAAGCTGCAGGTTTCCCATCCCTAGTCTAGGCATTTATAATTCTAATAGAGTCAACTTGTATTACCATATAATGTAACAGGGGATGCCATCTAAAATGTGCTTACTTGTCATTTGGCCTGAAAAATCTTTAAATTTGAGGCTTTAATTTCTATAAAACAAATCTGTGATGCACTTTATTAATTCTGTAAGCCCCCAAATCCTGCAAAACAGGTGTCCTTACCAGTGCAAATTTGATCCTGGTCAACACAGTAGCTATTTAAGCTGTAAAATGTGAAAAATATTCTAACAATAAATGAGTAATACTTTGGATCAGAGCTGAATTGACTATCCCTTTATATAGTCCACAGAAAATATTTTGCATTTTGTGGAGATGAAAGGGATTATACTAGTAAATAATGAAGTGAATATTAGTACTAAGGCTGCCTGAAAGGAAACCAAAATCTTCTAGTGTGTGTTGAAACTCAGAAACTACAAACGGAACCAAGTCATTTCTGTGCTTTTGCTTCGGTTTCTGTATCTATAAAATGAAAAGGTTGAACCAAATCCCCTCTATAAGGTTCCTTCCAGCCCCAACATTCTATGCTCTATATTCTTTTTTTTTTTTGCTCTATATTCTTTTTTTAATTTTTATTTTTTTGGTCTATATTCTTAAGTAAGAGCCTTTTCAACCCGAGTATTCTATGTTCTAGGATCTTGGTAGGTTCTACTATTCACTCTTCTATGATCTCTTCCAGCTCTGATAGTTTATGTCAGAATTTCCCAACCTGGAGTATGTATACTCTCACAGAGTACAAAAAGCTTGTCAAGAAGGTATGAAGAATATTGGTTGAATAACAGAAGGGAAGGGAAGGAAAGAGGAGGGGGAGAAAGAGGAAGGGAGGTAACTGAAGATGAATGTAAAAAAAAAAATGAATGGCACAGTCCTATAAGAATAGTGTTGGGAGTACTCAAGTTTAGAATTAACAATTCAAACTACACAATGAGTAAAGGCCTAAAATGACCACAATACACGACAAAAAGGGTTTCTTGTTGCTGTTGCTGCTGCTCCTGTTGTTGGTTTGCGTATTGTCATTGTTGTTGTTTTTTTAATTCTTCACTAGGTTGAGACAAGAAGAAAATTAAAGAAAAGGTAGGACCACGGTTCTGGAATTGGAAAGGGGGTGATGATCACAGACGACAGAGGGAAGACAGAATGATTCATCCTTTCCTTTGCCTCTGTTTTCTCTACCAAGGAAAACAAGCTTCATATCCAACCTTCCTGCCTTTACTGTAAACTCATTTGAGTCAGGAATTGTCATTTTTCATCTGGGTATCACCAATGACAAACACAAAGCCTTGAAATGTCCATCTGTTTTGGTCCAGACCTATGACTTCATTGGTATGGGGAACTCCTGGTGTGGAAACTACCTGTATCCAGGTTCAGCGTGGCAATTTATTTATAACTTCGGTCTTAGGAAGTTGCCTGGGCCACTGAGAGGTTAAGCCATTTGCCCATGGTTACAAAGCTAGGAAGTTTCAGAATCAGAACATCAATCCAGATCTTCCTGATTTCAAGGCTGGATCTTTAATAAATGGTGGGTAAATTAAATTGAATTAAAATCTTCAGAATGAAAAGAATGGAAGAAAATAGTTAAGGATCAGATGAAACCCAAGGTAAGCAAGGAGATCCAAAAAGAGCAACCAGGGCACCAAAAGGATTCAAAAGACCTCACCAAAACAAACTACATTTTGGGTTACTGCGGGAAGTGACAGTTGTAATTCCTGAGCAACCGTCACCGATTTCTGAAAAATCATGAGGAATGGAAGAGGTTCTATATAGTACTGGAGATAGACAAATATTTCTATTTTCAAAAACGGAGAAGAGAGATTCTTCAAACAATAGGCCAGTAAGCCTGACTTCAATTCCCGGCAACATTTTAAAGGGCACTATTAAAGGGATGGTTTGTGATCATTCAGAAAGGGAAAGAGCAAATTACAAACAGGCTACCTCCACCAAGAAGTCATGCCAGATTAAACTAATTTCTTTTCTTTTCTTGTTGTTGTTGTTGTTTGGATGATGTTACTAGACCCAGATGTAGTATACCTGAATTTTAGCAAGGCATGTGATGAATCTTATATGTTGTTCTAGGGAACAAGATCAAGAGATGAAGACTACATGGTACTATAGTTATACACATTCAGAGACAATTTATGGGAACTGATCCTTATCAACCTGGAAAGAGGTCAACAGTGGCTCCATCCTTGGCTATGTTTTGTTCAACATTTTTATTGATAACTTCGATCAAGACATAAATGGAAAATTTATCCAACTGACCCACAGATGGGCCAAAGTGTTTTAAGTTTCGCAAAGCACATTCCCTGCAAAAGCCCTGTGAGGTAAGTATTGAAAGTGTTATCCTCATTTTATAGATGAGAAAAGTAGGGTAAGTGACTTGCACACAGTCACAGACTATTGAGTGCCAGTGTCACGCACTGGCCTGAAAGATCCTTGTCTTTCAGCAAGTTCAACAGTCTTTCCACAATACACCATGACACCTCCACTAAGACTGGGGCAGGCTAGAACTTTGAAATTCAATTGCAAAAATATAGTCTTACACACTTAGATTTTTTCTTTTGTTTTTTAAATCAACTATACAAATATAAGTATAAAAATTTTATAGCAGCTCTTTTTGTGGAGGCAAAGAGCTAGAAAATAAGGGAGATCCTCATCAAATGAAGAACAGCTTAACACATTATGGCATAATAATGCAATGGAAGACTAGTGTGGTATGAAAAATAATAAAAAGGGCGGGTTCAGAGAAACCTGGGGAGACCTGTACAAAATGATGCAGATTTGGGAGAGAAGAATCAGGAATGCAATTTATATAATAATAACAATAATGTAAAAAATACGAAAGACTTAAGAACTTTGATCAACACAAGGACTATCACTAACCAATCTATATTCTGATTCCAGAGTACTAATGAAGAATGTTACCCACCTCCTGACAGAAAGATGATGGACTCAATATGCATAAGGAAACATGTTTTTGGACATGGCCGATATAGGAATATTTTGCTTGACTATGCATATTTGTTGCAAGGGTTTTGGTTGTTCTTTTTTTCCAGGATGAGGAGTATGAGAGAGAAGACAAATGCTGTTAATTGAAAAAAATTTTAATAAAGTTCCAAAAAACACTTCAATATATATAGGCAATTGTTCATGCAAAAAGGAGCACAGGATTTCAGTAGACTGCAAGCTCAATGAGTCAATATCACTATGACACAACTGCATGCAACAAACTGAACATGATCGTAGGCTGCATTAACAGAAGTGTAAGAGTGGAGAGGAAATGTTTGTTTGTTTGGGGTTTTTTTTGTTTGTTTGTTTTTTATGAGGTAATTGGGGTTAAATAACTTGCCCAGAGTCACACAGCTAGTAAGTGTTATGTGTCTTAGGCTGGATTTGAACTCAGGTCCTCCTGACTCCAGGGCCAATGCTCTAGAAGAAAGGTTTTAAATGACAAAATTAATTACTGTACCCACTTAGCCCTATATTTTAAGTAAGAACACATCTCAATTGAATCAATCAGAAGTTTGAACTGTTTATGAATATGGCTTGGACAGTCACTGAATCAAAGGCATTCCAACTAGGTGCAACAAAAAGTCTGTTTGGATTGGTTGAATGAGTTGTTCATGCTTTGTGGAGATTGTATAAAAAAACCATCAAGTTAGTCTGGAATTGGGGATATAAGCAAATGACAAATGAAGGCTGAAGCCTTCTAGCCAAACTCCTTTGAAGGATTTCTTTGGAGGGAGGATAAGAGCCCTGGCCCCAGCCTCAGTCTCTCTCCATACCATTTATTTACATAGGGCTCTGAGGTTTGCAAAGTTTACATAAATTATTTCATTTGATTCTCACAACCCTGTCCGGTAGGTTTTTTACTATAACCATTTTATAGATGAGGGAACTGAGACTGAAAAATTAAATGACTGATCTAAGGTCACCTAGTTAGTAAGCATCTGCAATATTCAGACTCAGATCTTCTTAATTCTAAGACTTCCACTCTATGCACTATGACACCTAACTGCCTACATGAGGAAGGAATGAGCGTTATTCCAAAATGGAATGAGGTACCTTGAAAGGTAATGAGTTCCTTATCATTGACAGTCTTCAAATCCCAGGATATGGAGATGTAAGGGATTTAGCCTAACTTCCTTGTTTTACAAATGAGTTAAAAACTAATGACTAAATAACTCGTCCAAGGTCATACAGGTAGTAACAACTCAAATCTGAACCCCGATACTCTGATGCAGTGTATTCAGTGTATCTGCCTCTTTCTGTGCTTCAATTCCTTGAATACTTACACTGCGTATCACTGCGCTGATGTGAAGAAAGGACTTTTCTAAGCCTAAAGCGTTCTAGACATAAGATTTAGTATTACTATCATTATTATTATCGAAAGAAATGGGGATGATTAGTGCAGAGAACTTTTAAGGGGCATATGCTTAGTGTGGTTAATTAGCTGAAGGGACTTTACGTGGAAGAGAGATTAGAATTATTTTGCTTGGCCCCAGAAGTCAAAAGCTGGAGCAGTGGGAATAAGCTACGGCGAATTTCAGGACAACATAAAGAAGAACTTCCTAACAATGAAAGCTATTCCATAGTGGAATAAGCTATCACAAGAGGTTGTGCTTTTTTCATCACTGGAGGGCTTGAAATGGAGACCAGATGATCAACTGTCAGGGATTCTGTAGAAGGCATTCCTTCTGGTGTTCCTTTCATCTCCAAGTATTCTATTTCTATTATTGTATTTGTATTCTACAGGAAACGCTATGCAGAGTACCCCAGACAGAGCCATCAGGGAAAGGTGATATAAGTAGATGTTCTGAAGAGAAAAAGCATAAGGATGCACATACACACATGCTTGCATTAACACACACAGAGAAATGAATGGATTTGTGACTCAAGAGATCTCTGGCTCACTTTATTCTGGGGGCTGTTCTTCAGCTGAATCTGGCAAAGAACTACAGACCATTTAAAGAGATAAAAACACACAGCAATAGCCAATGAATCAGCATCAGTCAGCTAAAACTCTGACTACTAGCAGGAAGTACAAGCCTTCTTTTCCGAAATGTTAGAGTGGGAGACTGATACACATGAAGCCTCAGTGTTGTGCCCTGGTGATTAAAGAGATATGGCTCCTGAGTCCTGGGCCAGGACCCAAACAAACACGTCTCCCACCCACTGTGCTAGATCTTCTAGCATGACAACTGATTAAAAACTATGATCATATAGTGTGATTGATACAGAGCAACTCTCTCTGGGCTCACTGTCCCAACACCAGAGCTTCAGAGTGTGGTTTATTATTTCTCCCCTCACGGTTCTAAGGGAAGTCCTGAGGGATTGTTTCCCCCACTCCTCCCCAGTTCTGTCACTCATAAGCCCTCATCTGGTGTGCTCTTCACTGATCATCAGTTAGCCTAGTCAGAGTTAATTAGCTTTTAGAACACTATATTTATTGAGATGCTATAGGAAGTACAGTTGTAAAAAGGATGATTTCCCCAAAAGTCTGAGACACATCCCCACAGTTATCCACAGGGTCCATAGGAATAGTGGGCTCAAGCTTAGAAAGCATGTGTGGTCAAAGGCTCCTGATTACCAGCAGTGCTTTTTTCTCTTTATGGAATCCTCATGAAGTTCATTTTAGGTAGAGCTATTTGCGAAGGTAAATGCTCTTACAGAGTCTCAAAGGTGCCTTTCTTGCATTCACCACTTGTCTCTCAGCTCCCAATGCTGATGCTGCCACATGCTCTGGGGATGCTGTTACTGAGCCAACAAAAAGTCTAAATCTTTTGGCCTTTTGAAATTTACAAGGCTATCCTCTGTTGAAGAGCTAGAGGTGGGAGAAAGAATATGACATACCCTCTGGGCCCCCTCTTCCTCCTCCCTCCCGCTCCCCACACCCATTCTCTTGCTGGTCTAGTGGATGCCTCCTCAAGACGTTCCCAAACCTTGACTGCTTTCTTATTCAAAACCTTGCTCTAATATTCATAGGCTAAGAAGTATATCCAATTTTTCCAACCGAACCCAATACATTTTCTGTGGGTTGTTATTACATCCAATGGCTCAAAAGCAGTTCACTTTTCCCAAATTAACTAAGGACTTATTAATGCTTACTTTATACCGTTTACTGATTGCCTCAATAGAGGAGCCCAGGACTTGTTCACACCTTATTTATACCATTGATTGACTGACTAATTTTGTAACTCAAAAAGGCATTCTCATCTAATAGATGTATCAAGAGTGTGGAGTATCTTACTAATTAACTTAGGGAGAGGGGATGTGGGACATCCCTCATGTTACCAAAAAAAAAAAAAGAATCAAGAATATGGATTGAAGTCTATAGGTAAGCACTGGGAACTCCCTGATTTCCCAGGAACCCAGATCTTTCGATGAGTCTCAGGAACTATATGACTAATGCAAAAAGCAGGTAAGGATCCAAAAAAAACACCCTACAGGAGTCTCAGATTCTGGAAAGGCCAGAGAAATGGGTCCAACTTAGGGTTTTGTCAGACAATTTATGCCAGCTATTCCCTATTATTGCTATATGCTAGTTCTCCACAGGTCAGATACTGAAATTGGGGAGGGAAGGGAGGAGAGTAGGGTTGGTAACCTGGGAAATGGTAGTTAAAGACAGCAAATGAGCTCATTTTCTTTGGCACAAGGACCAGCTGCAACAGCCTCCCTATTCTGTTGCCAGTAAGGGTGGCTGAAAAACAGGTGGAGAGATTATGTTTCTTGGCCACCACATGTATCTCTTCCTATTCACAAGTCCTTGTGTAGGAACTCAACTCTCATAATTCCTCCTCACCCCCTGCCCACAGCTCCCAACAGAAAGCATTCACCCCATTTCTCTCTGGTGTCCCCTTCCAGCCCACCAATCAGCTCTCAGTGTCTCCCAGGCTAAAAATAGTACCAAATCAGTCCCTCTTCCTCAGCAACCAGCATTTTCTCAATGCTGCCTCATCTTTTCATACACAATATTCTCAAAGAAAAGGGACAAGCACATTTAATTCACCCCTTTTAAGAAATCATCAGATTCTTATTTCTGATATTGTTTTGAGTTTCTTTAGGTCTTGCCTCTGTGCTTTTTGTCATACCATTTCTTATATGTAGAATCGTCTCTCCCATATTGTCTATGTGGAAATCTTACACTATATATTCTTTAAGGCCTGGTTCAATGGCCATCTCCTTTGTGAAACTTTCTTTAATCTCCTAAGCTCATATTTTTTATTTCTACATATACTTGCCATAATTTATATTGTAGTTATTTTATTATAAAATCACAGAATATTAGATCTCAAAGGACCCTTGGAACACAATATTTGGAGTGGAAAGAACCTTAGGACACAGAATAATAAAGTTGGAAGGAACTTTAGGAGAGAGTATCAGAGGTAGAAGGTCTCTGGGACATAGAATGTCAGCTCTAGAAGGGACCTTAGGACACAGAACACAGAATGTCACCATAGGAAGGGATCTTAGGACACAGAATATAGAACACTGGGATTAGAAGGGAGCTTATAACTCAGAATGTTAGAATGATTTAAAAAAAATTTTTAAACATTTTTATTTAAAGTTTTGAGTTCCAAATTCTCTCTCCCTCCCTGCCCTCCTCCCTGTGAGATGGTAAGCAATCAGATAATAGGTTATACATGCACAATTATGTAAAACATTTCCATATTAGTCATTTTGTACAAGAAGACTCAAATAAAAGAAAAAATGAAATAAAGTGCAAAATGGCATGTTTCAGTCTGTATTCAAGCAATATCATTCTTTTCTGGACACAGATAGTATGCATCCTCATTAGTCCTTTGGGATTGTCTTGGATCATTGTATTAACTAAGTCATTCACAATTTTTCATCCTACAATATTGCTTTGACTGTGTACAATGTTCTCCTGGTTCTGTTCACTTCACTATGCATAATTTCATGTAAATCTTCCAGATTTTTCACCCTGCTTGTCCCTTCTTACAGCACAATAATATTCCACTACAATCACATACCACAGCTTATATAGCTAAACTGATGTTCTCAATTTATGGGCATCTTTTTGCTTTCCAATTCTTAGCCACTACAAAAAGAACTGCTATCAATATTTTTGCACAATAGGTCCTTTCCCCTCCCCTTCCCCCTTTTGGGATGTCTTTGGGATACAGCCCTAGAAGTGCTATTGTTGGATCAAAGGGTATGCATAGTTTTATAGCCCTTTGGGCATAGTTCCAAATTGCTGTCCAGAATGGTTGGATCAGTTCACAACTCCACCAACTAGTGTCCCAGTTTTCCCACATTCCCTCTAACATCCAACATTTTCCTTTTTTGTCATGTTAGATACTCTGATAGGTGTGAGGTGGTTGTTTTAATTTTCCTTTCTCTGATCAAGTGATTTAGAGCATTTTTTTCACATGACTACAGACAGCTTTGATTTCTTTGTCTGAAAACTTACTGTTCATATCCTCTGATCATTTATCAATTGAGGAATGATTTGCATTTTTATAAATTTGCCTCTGTTCTCTTTATATTTGAGAAATGAGGCTTTTATCAGAGATACTTGTTACAAATTTTCCCCCCAGTTTTCTGCTTTCCTTATAATTTTGGTTCCATTGTTTTTGTTTGTGTAAAAACTTTTAAATTTTATATAATCAAAATTATCTATTTTACATTTTGTAATGCTGTCTATATTCTTTGGCCCTACATTCTTCTCATCCATAAATCTGACAGATAAATTATTCCATGCTCCCCTTAATTTGCTTATGGTATTCACCCTTTCTTTATGTGTAAATCACGTACCCATTTTGACCTTATCTTGGTATATGGTGTGAGATGTTGGTCTATACCTACCTTCTGCCATACTGTTTTCCAGTTTTCCCAGTAGTTTTTGTGAAATACTGAGTTTTTGTTCCAAAAGCTTGGCTCTTCAGATTCATCATACACTAGATTACTTTGGTCATTTACTATAATGTAATTTGTACCTAATCTTTTCCACTGATCCACCACTCTATTTTTTAGTTAGTTTTGATAATTATCACTTTATAATACAGTTTGAGATCTGGTACAGTTACACCAGCTTCTTCTGCATTTTAAAATTTTATTCCCTTGATATCCTTGGCCTTTTGTTCTTCCAGAAGAATTTTGTTATTATCTTTTCTAGCTCCATAATTTTTTGATAGTTTGATTGGTACAATACTGAATAAACAGATTAATTTAAGAAAAATTGTCATTTTTATTATATTGGCTCAGACTACCCACAAGCAATTAATATTTTTCCAATTGTTTAGATCTGACTTTATTTGTGCAGAAAGTATTTTATAGTTGTGTTCATATAGTTCCTGGGTTTGTCTTGGCAGGTGGACTCCCAAGTTATTATATATTATCTACAGTTATTTTAAATTGAATTTCTCTTTCTATCTCTTGCCACTGGATTTTGTTGGTAATATATAGAAATAGGTTTATGTGGGTTAATTTTGTATCCTGCAACTTTGCTAAAGTTGTTAGTAATTTCAAGTAGTTTTTTAGTTGATTCTCCAGGATTTTCTAAGTATAACATCATATCACTACAAAGACTGATAGTTTTGTCTCCTCATTGTTTATTCTAATTCCTTTCATTTCTTTTTCTTCTCTTATTGCTATATCTGAGAATGTTGCAGTTATAAGAGCCTTTAGAACATAGAATGTCAGAGCTAGAAGGGAACCTTAGAATATGAAATGTCAAATCTGGAAGAAACCTTAGAAAACAGTAACTCAGAACTGGAAACACCCAAGAGCACATAATGTTAGAGCTAGAAGACACATCAGAAATCATCCAGGCCAACTCCACACATTTTATTCATTCATTCATTCATTCATTCATTCATTTATTTATTTATTTTGGTGAGGCAATTGGGGTTAAGTGACTTGCCCAGAGTTACACAGCTAGTGTTATGTGTCTGAGGCTGGATTGGAACTCAGGTTCTCCTGACTCCAGGGCTGGCACTCTATCCACTGAGTCACAAAGCTGCCCCCTATTCCCTGCATTTTTACAGACAAGAAAATGGAAGTTGAGAGAGAAAAAGCGAGTACAAAGAGCAGAGAGGAAAAAAGAGTCGCATCACTAAAGAATGCCAAACACAGACACTTTCAGAGTGCTAGGCTAGGAGAAACACAAAATCCCTTTGAGTAGTTTATAAAATGCAAGACCCACTTTTTATCATTATTGACAAGTTCCAAAAAATGTTGAAGCCAATGTGTTCCTCAGAATGTCTGTGAGCTCATGAACATTCTAGGCTAGCACACCAGCAGTCAATCAGCCAATTTATTGGCCCATCGTGACATTTTTCTCTAGTCCAAAGCAGCAGTCTGACATCCAGAGACTTCATCAGAATTCTAGGACTGAAAATCTGCAACACTCTGTTCTAACCCAGAATGGCATGTCACAGACGTGGGGCTCAAACTCATATTTTCACATAAATTCTAACCTTGAACTTAAGGCAAGTACACGTCAAAACTGCTCATTCCAACCCAATGCCCAGCCAGACCCTTTTATTCTGAGACCTTGGGAAAGTCACGTCCTCTCTCTGGGCCTCAATTTCTTCATTAACAAGGATGATAACAAATGCTGACATTTATATAACACTTTAAGGTTTGCAAATGCTTGGCATATATGACCTCACGTGAGCCTCATAACCACCTTGTGAAACTGGTACCATAGGTAGTATTATCTCCATTTTATAGATGAAAAAACTAGGCCTCAGAAGTTAAATAACTTGTCCATGGCCACAAAGCTGATATGTGACAGAGATGTATTTCTGACTCCAACTTTAGCACTATCCCCGCTATAAGGAACCAGACTTGAGGGTATTTAAAATCTCTTCCTGTTCAGACAGTCTATGTCCTAGGGATCCTTTTAGGTCTAAAATTCTATGTTCTAATATCCCTCCTAGTTCTAACCATCTACATCATAAGATGTATTCCAATTCTAACATCTTATGCTCTAAGGTGGGGAGCGGTATGTGAAGCGAGGTGTCACAGTAGATAGAGCACCAAGCCTGGAGTCAGGAAGACCTGAGTTCCAATCTGGTCTCAGACACTGACTAGCTGTGTGACCCTGGTCAAGTTACTTAATTCTGTTTGCCTTGGTTTCCTCGTTTGTAAAATGAACTGGAGAAGAAAATGGCAACCTACTTCAGTATCTTTACCAAGAAAACCCCAAATGCAATCATGGAGAGTCAGACAGGAATGAATAATAAATGCTCTAAGGTTCCTCTCAGTTCTAACACCTCCCTTCCAGATATGACCCTATATGCCTATAAGGTCCTGGAAGGTCTCTTCCAGATTTGACATTTTATGTTCTAAGATCACTTCTAGTTCTAATATTCTAGGTGTCTATGATCCCACTGGTCATGAAAGAGAGCTACAATTATCTCCCAGGTATCAGAAATGGGCCATTGTCAGGACTAGGGGAGAAGTGACCATTTCATCTTCTACTGCTAGACTCCACTACCGGGGCTTCTTTATAGCCCTTCATTGTCCAGTGCTAGAGTTAGAAGTCCAAATACAGTGAGCTTATCGAAGCCTGCTCTAAGGTTATCTGAGGGGCAAGGGATATCTAAAAATAGATCAGGGTAGACATGGAAGTCGTCACTCCTCGATTAAAGTCTCAGGATTGGGGCCATGGATAACAACTCTAGAGTCCTTAAAACCTCACTCAGCCTCAAGTACAGAAAGATGCTAGATGGTTCAGAATTTGAATTTGCATTTCATTTCTAAAAATATTGCATCACTAATTTCTCACATCTATAAAAAATACTGTATCATTAATTTCTCAAATAAGCGAACAACACTGATAATATTAAAAAGCTCAATCATTCAATGTATTCTTTATAGGCTTCCAGGTTAATTTTCCTAAAGTGAGCTCAGCTCCCATCACTCCCTTGTCAATAGCTCCCCAGAGCCTACAGGATAAAGTCCAGACAATTCAGATAGGCATCTAAGACCCTCACATAATCTGATTCCAATCTGTCTTTCCAATCTAATATCCTCTCACTGTCCTTGTACCCTGTGTTCCAACCAAACCAAGCTACTTCATATTCCCTGAATGACTGAACCCAATCCTTCACTTCCACTGGCTGAGACAAGTAGTGGACAGAGATGCCCCATTCTGCCCCATATCTTAGATGCCTCCCTCCCTTCCTCCCTGGACCAGTGAGTGCCTCATCTCTAGAGTTCCTGTCTCCTCAGGCCACACCTCTGGCCCAGAGAAACCATTTCTCCCTTTCTGAAAACGACTAACCCCTCCCTCCTAACCCCCCACCGCAGGAATTCTTGGGTCTTCTCTTCTGGTATAGAAAAGGTACACATAAGTGCACTTCCCACCTCTGGCCCTGGAGAGCCCAGATCTGGCAGCCTATTTCCTTCAGGGTTTAGAGTCTTGAAATGTGCCTCTTATCTTCCTGTGAAGTAAGGTGCAGCCAGGATAAAAAAATTTTTTTGGTATGCCTACCTCTTTAGACTGTATTAGACCCATGAGCTCCTTGAGAGCAGTGATCTACTCTAGTCATTGCTAATTATTGAGTATAGGAATCTGTCTTATGTTCACTGCCTAAGTGGTGCTTAGTAAATGTCTATTGAGTTCCTGCATTCAGACAACTTAATTTCTTTAAGTTAAACAAAACATGTTTTGCAAAACAAGCTATTTAACTTCCTTGGGGTTCTCACAGACCCATAAATCAAAGAAAATTGGCTTGATACTAAACCAGTTTAGAAATACATCAAATCCACTCAGAAAATTTATACAATTCAACATTTAGAGGTAGAAGAGCCCTCAGAGATGCAACTAGGTGGAGCAGTGGCTAGAACACAGGACTTGTAGTCAGGGAGGCCTGAGTTCAAATCCTGCCTCAGATGATTTAGATTGTGACCCTGGGCAAGTCATTTAAATTCTCTTTTCCTCAGTTTCCTCATTTATAGAATGAGGACAATAATAGTACCTACCTCACAGGGTTGTTATAAGGATCAAATGTTAATATATGTAAAACACTTTGCAAACCTTAAAACGTTCACATAGATGCTAGTGATTATTATAATTATCCAATTTTATAGAGGAGGAAATATAGAGAGGGTATAGAGGTATAGAGAGGGTAGGTATCCCTCTTGTTCAAGTCACACAGTGTGATAGTGGCCAGAACTAGAACTCAGGTCACTTGAGTCCTAGTCTGGATCTCTTTTTACTAGATAGTTTAATTGTATAAAATATTAAATAACTTTCTGAGTTCTACACTTAACTTTACATGTAGTTCATAAAGCTAAGAGCTGCCTATGAGCATCTGTGGAGTAAACCAACAAAACATAAAATGTAGGTTAAAGAAAAAACAGTTTGATGGTACAAATAATCAGTAACAAAGAGTGAAGAATGGCAGCTTTAATATTCACTGCCCTGGGGACTATGCCTTCATCTCCTTTTTCAGAAAGCTCACCATATCCTGCATTCATCCAGGGGTGACAGTCCATTAAAGCAAATAAAACATTCCATTGTTCTCTGGGTCCAGCTTAAGGGATTGCAGCTGGGGAAAATGTAGCAACACTCACTGTTGCTATAGTCACTCCTGTCTGACTCTCCTAATCTGCCTTTCTCTTGTTGAATAGATATTTCAGCTGGGCAACTGCTACTGCTGTCAGTAGCAAGAAATTAAGTTGGAAGCAATATGTATGCAAGGATGCAAAATGGAAGATGTTGGAGAGAAAAATGTTACCTTAAGTATGAGGCTGGGCACCATAAAATGAGGGGCCTTTGTCAGGCTAGGGGAAAAGTGACCATTTCATCTTCCACTGCTAGGCCTCATTTCTAATATCCTTACCAGCTCTGACACCCTGTGTTCTAAGGATGTCATTCGACATTCTGGGTTCTAAGGGCCCCTCTAAGGGCCATATTCTGTGTTCTTAGGCCCTTCTGATCTAAGGTCCCTCCCAGCTTTGTCATTTCATTTTCTAAGGTAATGGTGACAAACTCAAATAGAAATGGTTGCCTGCTGGTTTCATGTAGACTTTAAAAACCACAAATTAACCTTATCTATGCTGTAGTGAATTTTCATTTATTTTTCTTAAACATTTCCCAATTACATTTCAATGGAAGTTCTGCTGGCCCCAGACTGGGGCCATTTTGACATCTCTGTTCTAAGGTCCCTCCCAGGCCTGACACTCTAGAAGTCTACTGTAAGATTACTTATATAAAAGGAAATTATTTTATTGGGTTATATATATATATCTTTAGTGTAAAACCTATTTCTTTTCATTATAAGAATTCAGCAAAAGTCATCTAGGGAAAGCCAGCATATAGAAAGCTGTTTATGTCAGTATAGAAACTGAAACTAATTTTGATTTTTACTAGTGCTTCTGGGGAGCTCTGATGGGTAATCCCCTTTCATAGAAATTGCACTGAGAAACTTCTCCTCATCCTGCTTCTCAGAAAGATACTCAAGCTCTAAAGTAAGCCTTTGTGCCCCACCACCCACTCACCTGGTAGTTTGTAATAACATTCACTGAATTTGGATGGTACTTCCAATTAGAACTGCAACTGTGAATCACTGTGAAAACCCCAAATGATCTGGCACCTCTACCAATCAAATTAGAAATAAGTATTACTTGTGACCCAAGGCCATCTCCCACCACATCTGCAATGAGATAAACTTATAAAAGATTTTTAAAAATATCTTAAACTATCATATGGTGTTGTTGAAATTAGTTAAATGAGGGAAACCAATGGTTTCTCCCCCATCGTGGCCTAAATGTGTCACTTTCTGGCCTTGTAGCATAGGGCTCAATCCTGAATGCTAAATGTTCAGTTTTTTTTCCCCAGGAAGGGTCAACATGACACAAAAATTTTAAATAATGAAAATAATAATAAATAATAATAAATGTACTAATTATACATGGAGTTCACTGGGTTAACCTGTTCTTCTAAATAACATATCAGTAAGTTCCTGCAATCTGACCTTAGCCAAACCACTAATTCGAGGAAGCTTGGCCCAAAGGTGACAAGCAAAATGCAGCTGGGTTTGCCTACACTGCTATTCCTGAGGATGCAACAACAAGCATGTTTTTTCAGCATATCAAGTTTGCCACAAAGCACACTGCAGAGTCTAAAAGGGGAGAAAAATGGCTCAGTGTGATGTTCTGGGTTCGGAAGCCAATGTCTCACAGTTACCCTTAGGACTGTTCCCATTCCTTTGCCCCTCCCTTGCTATCACCCCACACCCCACACACTCTTTTAGTGCCCCTGATATTTATAGGCAGATAGGGTGGCCAAGTAAAAAGACCAAAGGGCTAAGAGTCACCAAACCTGGGTTCTGAGTCTGCTGTCACTAGCTAGCTGAGAGACTCTAGGCAATTCACTTAACCACTCTAGGCAGAGTTTGCTGATCTGTAAAATGAAAGCGTTGATGGTGTCTAAAATCTTCTCCAGCTCCAAATCAATGATCATGGAAATAGACTTGTAATAACCCATAAGACCAGAAGAAAAAGTTGAAACAAAAACTACCCCAAATCCTGGTTGTGTGACCTCAAGAAGGTAACTGCATCCATCTCAGTCTGCTTCCTGACTTGCAGAATGAAGGAACTGGATGATCTGACAGCTCTAAAATCCTATAATTCTATGAAATTGACTTCTTCCCACCCAGGTTATCCAAGAGCTCCTTGGAGCAGAATTTAGTTCAGTTTCAGTCTAGGTACTATGAAGACCCTGCCATGGTGGCTGCCCATCTTCTCCAGGAATGGCCCAGTTCAACAAGTCAAGGTATTTCGTGGGTTCTTACAAAGCAAACACCGTCTCTGCTCCCACACTGAGGCACCAAACCCTAGTATAAAGCATCTGCCAATTGGGGATCGACTGAGACATCCAGCTCCTCTCCAGCAGAGGTAGTTATCTCATCCTGTCTCAGAAAGGGGATGAGGGTTGGGAGGGAAAGTCGAAAAGTAACACAGCCATCAGATAAAAGGTTGCTTTGTGCCAGGAACACCCTTTTTCCTCTCCTGTCACCAGCTTGCCAAGTCCTCTTTCTTCCTTTATTCAGGCAGTTCCTGAAATCTCACCTCCTCCATGAAGCCTTTCCTGACTAATTAGAATCAAGGTGGCAACTTCCCCTTGGCCTAGCCTTCTCTAAATATGGAATTCTAGGACTTCTTTTACTCCGTCCCTCATCCTTTTACTCATACGGCAGTAGACCCCAAAAAGGCACTGAGTAGGGAGCAAAAAATGGCTTATGTTACTCAAGTGCTTCACAATTTACCAAGTGCTTTCCTCACAACAGTCCTGAGATGTAGGCAGTGGAATATTACCCACATTTTGCTGATTAAGAAAGAAACTGAGGCTCAGGGAAAGTAAATGCTCAAGGTCATATGGCTTATAAATAGCAGAACTGGGATTTAAATTCAAGTCTCCTTACTCCAAATCCAATATTGTTTCCACTACATCACACTGAAAAATTAAATCATTCGACTGGCTCTTCTTTTTATTGGTTCAGGTCTGTCTTGACAGTGTCTGCTTAATTCACTTTATCTGCGTATAGTATGAAAGCCCAGTTCTACCTATTGGCAGGCACTTGATATGTGCTTGAGATGATGCTAAGGCAATCATTAAGATATAACCAAGAGAGGATCATTCTTTTTGAGGGGTGAAAATTCCTATTAAGGACAAATCGGAGTCATTCACAAAAAACTATTGCACACACATGAAACCTACCACACACAGATATTTGGCTGGGAAAAGAGAAGACTTAGGGAGGCCATCTATATATTGCAGGGGTAGGGAACCTGAGGCCTGAAGGCCACATGTGGCCTTCTAGATCTGTAAGTGCTGGACTGAATCAAAATTCTACAGAACAAATCCAAGGGTATTATGATATATGATATGTAATATATATGAGATTTATTTATATATTATCCATATTATATATTTATTATTAGATATTATATCTTATATATTTGTAATATATTTATTTATATATAATATATGCAATATAATATCTAAAGTATATAATACATATAATATAGTTATATTATATATAATAGATTAAATACAGTATTATATATTTATATAATATAAATAATAATATATCACCTCCGATCTATTGTCTGTAGTCCTGTCATTTGAAGCAAAGCATAACAGCTCCCTCTTCCACAAAATGATAATGCAAACGTTTGAAATCAGTGATCATACCCACCTCCCCACACCCTTTTAAAATCAAATCTTTTCTCTAATCTAAACATTTCTATTCCTTTCACCATTCTCTGCAAAACAAATTGCTAATTATGTATTACATTACTTATTGTTTCATATCTTCACCAGGCTTGCTTGTGAAGAAGGCTCTTTATACAACTTAAAGGTCATTAAAAATGATCAAAGACCAGTAGAATGTAGCTGGATGCAACCTCAGAGATCTTCTAGTCCAACTGCTTCATTCTAGAAAGAAGGAAAGTGAGGCCCTAAGAAGTTAAACAACTTAGTTAAAATTACACTAGTTGCCCTCTTCTCAGTAAGGTCCAGCTGGTCGACCTCCATCCAAAAGTTTGGTATCCACAAGTGGGGTCTGCCCTGAGCAGGATCAGGCAGGAGCACATTCTCAATTGCCCTTTTCTCTCTAGGTCCAGCACGTTAGTCACTACAACACACTGTTTCTTCTCTTCTCTTGCTGAGGCCATAGCTTGCATATAGCACTATCAAGTATTCTCTGTACCTGGGGAGACTGTTCATCTGCCTTCTCCATTTGTCATCCTAGAAGAAGCTGCTGATAAAAGTAACTCCATTTGGAGTGAGAATAGCTCTGTTTTCCAAAGGCAGCAGGCTGACAACCCCCCATCTCTCTATTCTTAATCATGCGTTCCACATATGTTCTTAGGAAAAATCAATGGTTTTCAATTTCACATAAATATTCATTAAGTCACTCTGTGACTTCTTGCCCTTATGTTCCTGGCCAATGTAGGATTAGAAGACCATCTATGTTCTATTTGCAATGACTTCTCATCAGTTTATATTTACATATGGTCACAACTCAATTCAACAAACATGTATTAGTCATTCAGTATGCAAAGTTCTGAACTGGGAGTTGGGGAAGATACAAGATCCCTTCCCTCATGGAGTTTATAGTCTATTAAAGGGGATATGACACATACATAGATAACCATATTTTCTAAGTTGATTAGAGAGATGCAAATAAACTGCTTCACAAAATCCAAGGGAAAAAAGAAAAGTAAATGAATGAAAGCATTTTCTATGTGCCCACTGGGAAAAGGGAGATTAGGAAGCATCTCATGGTGCTGGGCTTGAGAGAAGGGATATAAATTCAACAGACAAAGAGAATATCCTCTTCATAGGGAACTGTGTCACCAAAGGCCCAGAGGCAAAGCACATAGAATCCTTTAAATTTTAATTGATGGCATTACTGGGAAGAAAAATCATTCTTTACCATTTCCCAAGGGGAGCAGGATTCAGGGCAAATATCAGTCAAGTATCTGAGAAACACAGAGCAAGTAAAAAAACCACAACTCAGCATTCACACACCATATATACATGAATATTTTTAAAGCTGAGGTTATAAGGTTGGCTGCTTGGCTCAGTAAGAGGCCCTTAAAACTAAGTTTCACAATCCCACGTTGGAGACCATCTGGATGACGTGCGGGCATGCATGCTGAACAGGACTTAGGAACAACAACAAACAACACAAACATTTTAGTGTTATTTCAAGGAGTGGGTTTTGGCCCCAGCAAGCATAGTGCGTGCAGAGAATGCGTGTGCTGAAGAAGATGGATCATTAATGTGCAGCACTTGTTAGCTGAAACATAATTACCTTAACCTGGACTCTAGAAAGTCAGAGCTGGATAGAAACTTAGCTATCATCTGATCTGATTTCCAGGCTTTAAAAGTAGGGCAACTGAGGCCCAGAGAGAGGAAGTGACTTGGTTAAAGTCACATGGTTAGTAAGAAGTAACATCTAGGCCTCCTGCCCACTGACTCCGAATTCAATGTTCTTTCCACTATGCTACAACGAAATTCAATTTGATTAAACCAGGGATTCTTTACTCCTCCCCCCCACTCCCCGAAAGAGTCTATAAACTTAGATTGGAAAAAAAGTTACATCTTTATTTTCACTAACCTCTAACTGAAATTTAGCATTTCCTTCAATATTGAATGTACACAACAAAACATTCTGAAAAGGACTACACAGGTTTCACCAAACTGACACAACGGTCTGTGATACAAAAGTGGTTACTAACTCTTGGATTAAACAAACATTTTATTAAACTGCTAAATGAGGTCCTATGTTAGCTTCTGCATATAGATTTGGCACAAAAACTGCTCTCAATGAGCTTACAATCTAAACAGGGAAGAAGACGTACATAAACATAACACATGGAAAGTAAGGTAAGGGCAAAGGAGAGGTTCTGACACAGTGCTATGAGAACCTAGAGAAGGGAGAAATCATTTTCATGGGATAAAAGAGGTTTCTAAAAGAACCACTACTGGATTAAGATTGCTTAGCACTAAGCAAATTGTGGTACACAATTGTAAAGTGTGATTGTAATTTATGAGTATGATGAAAACAGAGAAGAAAAGGAAGACATAAATTGATGCAAAGAAAAGCAGAATAAGGAAAATAATATACACAATGACTGAAACAGCATAAATTGAAAGAACAACCAAATGATTGCAACTGAATGTTGTAAAATTATAATGACCAAGCTTGACCCAAAGAGGCACTGAACCCTGCTTCTTTGCACGGATGGACAACCAGGGCTGTTGAACACTGCATGTAGTGTCAGAATTTTTTAATATGTTTGTTGGTTTTGCTGAAGTTTTCCTCTCTCTTTTTTATTCTTTGTTATGAGATGTGATTCTCTGGAAAGGGTAGGAGGGAGAACACACTGGAAAACATAGATGATATAAAAATTAAAAAATAACAGTATAATTTTATTTAAAGAAAAAAGAATAAGATTGCCCAACACTGGATTAGGTGTCATGGGATCTGGGTGTTAGCTCTGCCTGTTATTATTTACCTTTGAGGCTTTTAGCAAATCTCATCTTTGGGGGTTGGTGTCCTCATCTAGAAAATAAGGTGGAGGGACTAGGCTAGAGAATTCTTCCGAATCCAGACAATGTACGTTCTATGTTAGAAGGTCACTTCCAACTGTGAAGTTTTATGTTGCAAGGTCTTGTCAGCTGAGTTATTATATGTGCCATATTCCTAGGTCCCTTTAAGCTCAGACATTCTATGATTCTAATTAAGTCACTCATTAACATTCTAGGATCCAGAGAACGCTGAATCCCTAATTATGACATTCAAAGCTTCAACTTGATCTCATCCCACAAACCTTATTCCGCCAGTTCCTTTAGCTTTTGGAACTGTCCAACCAGCTAGACAGTGAATCATCCTGCCTCTGCCGGAAGACTTATT
Organism: Vombatus ursinus; assembly: GCF_900497805.2. NCBI lineage: Eukaryota > Metazoa > Chordata > Mammalia > Diprotodontia > Vombatidae > Vombatus > Vombatus ursinus. The sequence continues at coordinate 5,503,600 of NW_020949696.1, forward strand.
TGCCTCCTTATTCTTTTTCCCCACTTTCCTTCCCTTCCAACTCTTTGGCCAATCAAAGAGGGACAAGCCCTTGGGTTCTCTTGCTGATACTGCTAGACCAGGAATGTCTGATCATGTCACCCCTCCACTCCCCTAAAAAATTCCAGTGACTTCCTATTGCTACCAGAAGCAAATATAAAATGCTTTTTGGCATTCAAAGCCCGTTATAATCCAGCCTCTTCCTACTTTTCCAGTCTTTGTATACCTTACTCCTTAATATGTACTCTTCGATCCAACGGTACTGGCTTCCTGGCTATTCCATCAACAAGACCCTCCATCTCTCAGATCCAGACATTTTCTCTGACTGTCCCCCAGAGGGAAAGCTCTCCCTCCTCCACTTTGACTGCTAACTTCTCTGGCTTCCTCTAAGTCTCAGCTAAGATCCCACCTTCTACAGGAAGCCATCCTCAACCCCTCTTAATTCCAGTGCCTTCCCTCTGTTGACTATTTGCTATTTATCTTGTGTATAGCTTGCTTTGAAAATATCTGTTTGCATGTTTTCTCCCCCATTGGACTGTAAGCTCCTTGAGGGCAGGCACTGTCTTTTGCTTCTTTTTGTGTCTACAGTGCTTAACACCTTGCCTGGCATATAGTAAGCACTTAAAAAGTATTTAATGATTGATAGATTAATTGCCTTGTCAGAAAGGAAAAGATTTAAAGGAGAACTATCTAAACTATAACGACAAAGAAAAAGGAAGCATGAGAAATGTACTGGCAGAGATAAGTGATAGGAATCTGAGTTCCTTTTAGAAGGATGGGAGTGAGGGCACATGAACCCTAGTAATTTAGAAAGTGGGTCAGGCACAGAAGCTGGAGGACCCTTCTACTCTTCAAGAGCTCTGCTCCTTCTGATTCAGTGAAGAGCCTGTACTTGAAGTCAGAAACCCTTTAAACTTGACTTGAATTATAATTTAACTTTATATAGATTATAGAATCATAAAATGTCTGAGTTGGAAGGAACTTTAAGAACCTTCTAACTCCCTCATTTTATAGATGAGGAGACTGAGGCCCTGGGAGGTTACATGACTAGTCTAAAACATTTAATGATTTGGAAACAGATTTCAGCTTAATAAATGGAAGAACTTTGTAAGGAATCATAGCTGCACAAAAAGAACAGACTGTCTGGTGAGCTAGAGAGCTACCGATTAGCAAAAGTGTCTAAGCAGAGGTGAGATGACTACTTGTCAGAGACGCTGTAGAGGAGATTCCTATACTAGGGCATAGAACCAGATGACCTTGAGGTCCCTTCTGGCTCCTGGATGAGAGAATACAATTACTGATATCTAAGGAAAACTTATTCCCCTAGCAATTATTACACAATTTGCAAGGGTGGGAATTTAGGTCCCCAAGCTGCCAAAACATGCCAGTATAGATCCTGAGCTCTTGTCCTTAAGGGAAGACCAACAAGGAGTAAAAGATGGTGGTGGTGGGGGAGGTGCAGAGGCAGGAAGGGGAAAAGAACAGAATTAGGTCAATGACAAGGGAGACAGGGCATGGTTTGAAGTCAGAAGGCTTGGGTTTTGATACCAGCTCTACTATCTACCATCTGACTGAACAAGTCACTTCAAGCCTCTGGCCTCAGTTTCCTCATTTAAATGAAGAGTTTGGACTAGATCATCTCTAAGGTCCTTCCCAGTTGGAAATCCCATAATTTGGCTCATTAAATATATAGTAAAAATTCTTCTTTACAACGTGACTAATGTGAAAATATGTTTAATATGAATGTATATGTACAGCCCATATCAGATTGCATGCCATCTTGGGGAGGGGGGAGGAGGGAAGGGGAGAAAATTTAGAACTCAAAATCTTATGGAAGTGAATACTGAAAACTAAAAATAAATAAATAAATAATTTTTTTAAAAATGAAAAATGTATAGGAAATAGATTATGGATCATCTGTGGCCCTGTCCTATCCATTTAGGGGAATTTCTATAATGTTTGAATGAGATTTCATCACAAACTGTCTCAAGAGATTGAGAATGAAGAGTCCAGATTGAAAAACATTTTGGGGCACATCAGTTTAAAAAACAGACCATGGCATGTGTTAGGAAGTTACCAACATGGAAAGAGTTCCACAGGTACAAACCCAGGGGAAGCCTGTTCCCGGTTGTTTGCTCTTTCTCAACAGCAGCAGCCAAGGCCAAGACTTGGAACTGAGCTTCTTGGAAGAACAAGGTGCTACGGCCAGGCAGTGGATAGCCTTAGAAAACCCCCCTAGGCTCCCTTCAACTCCTGCTCTGCAGCTAGGAAACCAAGGAACTAGACTGGTCATGCAAAAACTTTGTTACTTCACCAGCCTTAGACATCTCCATGCATTGAGTGCCAAAAGCAATTTGCCTTAGCAGGATAATATTTAGAACTTGAATAAACCTTCAATACTATCTAAATCAATTCCCTCACTTTACAGATAAAGAAACTGAGGCCCAGAGAGAGGAACTCAATTGCTTATGGTCACATAGCTAGTAAAAAGCAGAGTCAGTGTCCCATCCAGAGGCTCTGATCTCAAGTCTCGTGGTCAGTGCATTATCCTATATGAACTCTCTGTTGTTGCACTGGAGGTGTGAGATAGAACAGTAAGTAAACATCTTGTGGAAAAATCCAAAGGGGAGAAAAAAGGACAGTGAGGAGGAAAGTTCTTTTAAAACACTAAAATACTATATGAATGTAGCAATGTATGTGTGGGGGGGGGGAGCTGTCAGGTAAGGTTGGAGGTGGAGGTAGTTATTATGTCTTTCTTCCTTCCTTCCTTCAATAAACATTTATGAAGCACCTGCTACGTGCAATGCTCAGTGTTTGCGAATGGAGGAAATACCAGGACAAAGAAGCGGGGCTGTCTACCTTAAGGAGCTTAGAGTAGGGCAGATAAGAAAAAACGTCAAATGAGATGCATATGATAAGAAGAGCAGTTCCTGTTGCGGGGCAAAAAAAGCAATGGAGTGCAAGATTTGGGTTCAAGTCTTCATTTGGACACTTAATAGTTGGGAGAATCTAGGCAAATCCCTTAGCCCTTCTGCATCTCAGTGTCTTCATCTGTAAAATGGGAATAAGATTACAGAATTAGAGGTGGAAGAGACCTTAGAGATAATCTAGTCATAGATTTAGAGCTTGGATGGGTCTTAGGAGTCATCTAGTCTAAATTTCTCATTTTATAGATGGCCTGGAGAGGCTGTCACTTGCTTAAGGTCACATAACTAGCAAGTCAAAACGGACAGAACTCAAGTCTAAATCCTCTGAGTCTAGTACTCTCTCCCCTACATCACAATCTCAGCTCAAATTTTTCTGGAATCAAACTCCTTCATTTTACAGATGAGGAAACCAAGCCCTAGTAGTACAAAGTGACTTGCTCAATATCACACAGGTAATAAGTGGCATTGTTAGGGCTTGATTCTAGGTCATCTTCTGCCTCTAAGTCTATTTTTTTCAATCTACCACGTACAATAACCAGCTTGCCTACTTTACAAAGTTGCTGAAAAACTCAAATAAAGTAAGTATGTAAATTACCTTGTGACAATAAAGATCCTATAAACATCTATTCCTAAAGAAGTAACAAGCATCATGTGACAGAAAGAATACTGGTCTTGGTGCTAGAAAACCTGGCTGCCAATAAAAAGTACTGAACCAGAGTCAGATGCTCTGGATTGGAACTCAGACTCTGCTACACTACCTGCCTCTATGGCTTTGGGCAAATCACAGTCTCTCTGGGCCTTGGTTTCTTCTGGCCCAGTGAAAAGTTCACTGGCTCTGGAGTGAGAGGGCCTCTGGCTCGGACTCTCTCTGACAGGTCATCTCATCTCCCTGGGCCTCAGTTTCCTCAACCATAGAATGAGGGGATTGGCTTAAATACCCTCTGAGGACCCTTAGAGATACAGAGCCATGAGCCTGTGGGTTGGTGTATCTGTCCTGCCATTGATTACCTACCTGAGTGTCAGTGGGCAAATAACAAAACCCTCTCATGGCCTGTTTTCTCATCTGTAAGGATAAGGCTAGGGGATCAGAACAGGCACTAGACCTGTGATTTCAGAGGTACGATATAAATGTATATATGAATATGTATAATCCTCTTCCCACCTTCTGTGGAATTAGAGTCACTTAGAGCACTAAGAAGTTAAGTGACTTAACCAGGGCCAAACAGACAGTACGTATCAGAGAAGAGACTTGAGCCCAGGTTTTCTCGGCTCCAATGCCAGCTTTCTATCTATGATACCACACTGCCTCTCCTTGAGAGATAATGACACTTGTACATGGTTGTTGAAAATAAAGTACTTTGTAAACTTTAATACGCTATAATAATGTGAACTATTATTATTCCAAGAGGTATATGAAATGTTATGAGATCAGAGGAGGAGGAGATCCCTTTTAGTTGAAGGTGAGTAGGAATCTGGAAAGGTTTCATGGAGTTTTTGGGCCTTGCACAAAGTAGGCACATCATAAATGCTGACTGAAGGAGTATTTGAGCTGGTGGGATTTAAAAAGGCAAGTGGGACAGGAAGGGATAAAAGGGATAGGAAAGCACTGTAGGTATAAGGAACAGTTTGAACAAAGGCACAAAAATTAGAAGGTGCTGAATCTGTATAAAGGACAGAGGGCAACTAAATCCCCATTCTCAAAAATCTCAGTCTTGTCAGGAAAGGAAGATGTGTACAAAAATAAATATATTTCCATTTAGAATGTGCTAAATACATATGATTACTTTGGTGCTTGAATAAATGCTGTCATTTCTACAGGGCTTTAAGGATTACTAAGCACTTTATATATGTTACAAGATGATGGGGATCATTGATGAGGAGCTGGAAGAACCCTCAGAGGCCATCAAATCCAACCCTCTCATTTTCAGATAAGAAAGTTGAAGCCCAGAGAAGATAACTGCCTTGGCCATACTGCCAAGGGTCAGAGGTGGGATCTGAACCCAGATCTCTTCTGACTCTCAGTTTAGGCCAGCACCCTTTCCACTATGTCAGGCTACAGGAGATCTGAGGAGGAAATGATTGCTTTCAGCTAGATGGGAAAGGGGAGGGGAGCAAAGAGGAATTCATGAGGAATTCAGCATTTTCGTTGGGTTTAAAAAGATGGGCAGGATGTTAATAGGCAGAAACTGAAATATACTGGGAACTGGGAAAGACATTTGTGGCCTAGGAAAGAGCCTTAGAGTTCTCTTCCAGTTTGTGACTGTGGGGCTGTAGAAAAGAGGGGTATCCTTAACTACCAGGAAACAAGGCCAGAAGAAAAGAATGTGGAAGGTCACAACTGGAGACACCTCCTACTGAGCTCAAATGAGTGAGACCAGGGGAGATTAGGAAAAGGAGAAGCCATCAATCCTTTCTAGGGTAAACAAAATTGCTGGTCATAGGAAGAGGAGGGCAAGAGGTAGAATGTCCCGTGACATATATAGCCTTAGGTCCCGAAAGAGACTTGCCCAGAAGGAAAAAAATACCTAGGGTGATCATTTCAGAACCAATTTAAAAGCAGAGCATGGTATAGTGGAAAGAGCTCTGGACTTAAGGTCAGAGGACCTGAGTTCAATTCCATAAGCTTCTTTTAAGCACTGTACTGGGACTAGGGAAAAGCTTGTTGACTTGACAAATACTAAATCGAAAGCAGTCCCTGCCTTCAAAGAGCTCACATGCTTTTGAAGGAGACACCGTATACAAATATAAATACAAAACGTGTGCAAAATAAGTACATAGAATTTGGGAGGGGTGGGGCAAAGCCAAGATGGCAGAGGAAAAGCAGTGACTTGTTTGAGGTCTCCCCCCAAACCCCTCCAAATACCTATAAAAAATGGCTCTAAACAAATTCTAAAGCAGCAGAACCCACAAAAAGACAGAGTGAAACAAATTTCCAGCCAAAGACAGCCTGGATGGTTGATTGGAAAGGCATACCGCGTGGGGAGGGGAGAGCAGCGCAGTTCGGCATGGGCGCGCAGGCTGCAGCAACCCTGGAGCAGGCCTCAGAGGGCTGAATCGCAGGCAGCGGGGTGCGGATTCCAGACTTCTCAACCCATGAAAGCCGAAGACAACTTAGAAAGTCAGTGGGAAAAGTCTGTGACTGCGGTGAGAGAAGGAGCTAGGTTTCAGTCGCCCCCGGGGCCGCGGCTGTTTCCTGAGCTTCCAGCCCACAGATTGAGGGGGAATCAAGCAGAATTTGGGAGAGGGGAAGCCCTATTGGAGAAAGAAGAAGGCATGTGAACTGAGTTCTGAAAAGAGCTACAGTTCTTGTGCTGTAGAAAGGCTCCACCGTCTCTCCCTCTTTTGAATGCAGATTTAAATTTCTACCAGTTGCTCTCCAGTGAGACTCTTCCTTGGACTCCCTTCCAGAAAAGCGGGAAGGGATGTTTCTCCTCCTCGTCTCAATTTCCCATTTGTAAACAGACACTAAGAGCTCAAGGAAGCAGAAACACATGCTTGCCCAGGAGAGCCTTCGGTAGGCCTTCAGGTCCCAGGCACAGGTCACTGAAGAGTGAGAGCAACAGATGGTCATTTTCAATCTTGGCAGCTACACTGTGAGTTCCTGGGTTCCTGATGTGATGCCAGTTATCCAGCAAGAAGTACTTCCTGCAAATATACCATTTCACAGAGAAGATGACCAAGGGCAAGATCACCCTAAACCTGAAAGGGCTGAAGGGCCAGAAGCTCTGGCATCTGTGAGTCACTCGGACAGGGTAGGTTTAAGGAGAAAGTCAAATGCCTGCTCAGCAATCTTACCAAGTGCCCTTACCTTTCTAGGACATTATAATGACATTGGTGGGTTATTGTTTTATGCTTTAAATCTTTCTTTTGTGGTAGAAGAAATAAATAGCTATTTTGTACCTGATGTCTGTTTTGTATATTGAGTACCTTTTCTGAAAAGAGACTCTGTTAATCCCTTTTTGGGAGACCTTGGTCATGAGCCATATTTAAGCTTTATTTTATAGATTCTCTCTTGGGTAGGGGCATGACAAATCAGAAAATTAAAAAAAAAAAACCTGACCCCCCTTCTGGGGGTCCAGCCACTGTCAGGAAGAATCTGGGCCCCATGTAAGTACAAAGCAAGATGATCTTGTGGGAAGGGACCTTGTGGGCCAAGAGTCATATACGAAATAATTACAAAATTAATTCATGGGGGAAGAGAGGAGAAAGAGAGGATGCTAAATGCTCAATATGGTAGGAGGACTCCAGTGGAGTCTCCTAGGGATCCCTACTTGACCCTGTGAAGCCCTCATCAGAGGAATCAGAAAAGGCCTTTGGAGAAAGCATTTAAACTGAGCCTTCAAAGGAGACAGGAGTTCCAAGAAGCAGAGGTGAAGAGGAAGAACATTCTAAGCATGAAGGTCACTTGTTTCAGGTTCAAATCCTGGCTCTGCACTTTAGTAGCTGTGTGATCATAGGGGAGTCACTTCACCTTTAAGCCTTGGCATCCTCTTTGGTAAAACAGGGAAAACAATCCTTACAATGCCAAACTTTGAGTGGTTAGGAAGGCATTTTATAACACTTAGAGTGCATGTGAGCGTATGCTCTTTTTCTAAAATAAGAATCACAGAAGCTCACACAGAAATTTCTCAGAGAGATCCAGGAGATCCAGACCTCAACAGGAGCCTCCTCTGACAGCACACTGGATAGTCATTCAACCTTTGCTCCAGACCCTGACTGAGAGGGAGCCTTCAGAACCAGCCCCTTCTATTCTGGGATACCTCTAATTGTTAAGAAAGTTTTCCTTACTCAAAAGTCTAGATTTGTCTCATTGTAGCCTCCACCCATTGCTCCTAGTTCTGCATGCCAGGCTTAAGCAGGACAAGCCTAGGCCCTCTCCCATGTGACAGGCCTACTTTGTGTACACTATAAGTATTCCCCTCCCCCTCTCCTGGAGGGCTTTCTTTCCAGCCCCTCTCATCTCCTGCAGACTGCCCTGGCAATCATCCCCTGGAGCTTTCCCTCACTCTCTGATGTCCCATCGCTCCCTACTGGCTGCCCCCTGGTGCTAAGAAACTCCCCTGCTGTAAAACTCCCTGCATATCCTTTCAAGCTATTGTTCTCTCTCTCTCTCTCTCTCTCTCTCTCTCTCTGTCTCCTTCTTTCTCCCCCTTATCAGCCAAACTTCTAGAAAAAGCAGCTGACTTGGTCTTCACTGCCCTTCCTCCTGCTCGCTGCCCAGTCCTTTACAATCTGGCTTCCAAATTCATTTTTCAACTGAAACTGTTCTCAGTAGATCAACAAGTTTTTACTTATTAAGTATTACTTATTAATCAGCAAGTACTTATTATGGACCAGACACTTGCTAAGCATCAGGGATATAAAGAAAGCCAAAAACTGAGTCCCAGTCCTCAAAGAGCTTCCATTCTAATGGGGTATAGACATAGACGTTGACAAGTAAACAACTGTGTACAAACAAAATATATATAAGGTAAATGGAAGGTAATCTCAAATAGAAATTACCTACTCAGGATCTCCTAATCGCCAAGAACAATTGTTTTTTCTCAATGTTCATTCTCCTTGTTCTCTCTGCAGCATGGCACACTGTTGTTCCCCCATCGAGGTTTATGTGAAACTGCTCTCTCGAATTTCTCTTCCTCTCCAACCCTCTTTTTCAATCTTCCTTTGCTGCATCATCACCCATGTGCCCCCCCTAACTATATGTGTACCCTCAGGCTCTCGAAGAAGCCCTCTTCTCTTTTCCTTTTCTATCCTCTCACTTAACCTCACTGGCTCCCAAGAATTTAGTTATCATCTCCGTACAGATAACTCTCAGATCAAAATGTCCAGTCCTAGTATGTCTCCTGGGCTCTAGGCCCACATCACCAGCTGCTAAATGGACATTTCAAAGTGAATGTCCTAAATGCATCTCAAATTCATCCAGTTCAAAATAGGACTCATTTTTCTTCTCCAAACATACTCCTCTTCTGAATTTCCCTGTCACTGTCAATGGCAACATGGGCATCCTTCCAGTCTCACAATTTTCAAGTATTCCTTGACTCCTCATTCCCCTACCTCACACAGCCATACAGTTACCAAGTCTTGTTGAATTTATTTCCCCATGTTTCATACTCATGTCTTTCTCTCTACTCACATGGCCACTACCCTCATACAGGCCATCATCACCTCTCATCTGGTCTACTGCAATAGCATTTTAACTGGTCTCTCTACCCCAAGTTTCTTCCTTCAATGACCTGTCCTTCACACAACTGCCAAACTGTTATTCCTAGAGCACAAGTCTGATCGTGTCATTAGTAGCGACTCCAGACTATCCCTAGGATCATATGCAAATTCTTCTGTTAGGTATTTAAAAACCTTCCCAACCTGGCTCCAATCTACCTTTCCAGCCTTGTATTCTTGTAGAGATGAAGAGAGGTGGATAAGGTGAAAATACAGTTAGAGGAATTGAGTTTGATAGCTGGATGCAAGGACTTGTTGTTAATGATCCAAAGTTAACATGGTGAGAGAACTCTAGTGGAATATCCCAGGGGCCTGTGGTTAGCCTTGTGCTTTTTAACAGTTTTACCAATAGCTTACAAAATAGTCTCCCTTGCCTCAAACCTCTCCCTACTCCAGTCCATCTTCCATTCAAATGTAAAATTGATTTTCCTAAAGCATAGGTCTGTCCATGTTACACATTCCCTATTTCCCCTCCTTCAATAAACTCCACAGCTCCTTATCACCTTCAGAAATAAACATAAAATCCTCTGTTTGGCTTTTAAAGCCCTAAATAGCCTTATTCCTTCCTTCTTTTCTTACATCTTACTCCTCCCCCCATGTATTCCACAATCCAGTGACACTGGCCACCTTGCTGTTCCTAGAATAAAACAATGAGCCTCCTCACTCCATGCATTTTCCCTGGCAGTCCCCCATGCCCAGACTTCTCTTCCTCCTCATCTTTGCCTCCTGGCCTCCCTGGCTTCCTGTAAACCTTACAATCTCTCCTTCCCCAGGAAGCTTTTTCTGATCCTCCTTAACGCTAATGCCCTCCCTCTGTGGATTAGCTCCAATTTATCCTGTATATCTTGTTTGTACACATTTGTTTGCATGCTCTCTACCCTAGCATACCATGAGCTTCTTTAGAGAGGGGATGGTTTTTTTGCCTTTCCTTGTATCCCTAAAAGTTCAGCACAGTGCCTGGCACATAGTAGGTGCTTAATAAATGCTTGTTGACCACCATCCCTTCAAGCCATTAATTTATAGGTCTTCACCAAAGTATTACAAAAGATGTCTACACTTCCTCTCCTCTCACTCACTTCTCAACCCTCTGCAATCTGGCTTCTGACTTCATCACTTAACTGACATTGCTCCCTCCAAAGTTCTCTCTTAATTGCCAAAATGATGGTCTTTTTTCAATTCTCATCCTTCTTGATCTCTCTGCAGTACTTGACACAGTTGGCCATTTTTTCTCTTCCTGGATGTTCCCTCTTTTCTGAGTTTTCATTACACCTCCACCTCCTAATTCACCTCCTACCTGTGGGACTACTTTACTCAGTCTCCTTTTCTGGCTCTTTATCCATATCACACCCCTTAACTAAGGGTGTATCCCCAGGCTCTGTTTTGAGCCCTCTTCTTCCTGCTATGTTCTTTCAGGCAGTGACTTCAAATGGATTTAATTATCATTTTTATGCAGCTGACTTCCAGACCTCTTCACTTCAATCTAGTTTTCTCCCACAGAGCTGCCAATGTGATTTTGTCTGTCTATATCCCTTCCTTGGTCGATAAACTCCAATGGCTCCCTATTACTCCTAAGGTAAAATAAAAACTTGTGTTTGGCTTTTAAAGCCCTTAATAACTTAGTCCCTACCTATCTTTCCAACCTTTCTGAATTCTGTGGTCTAGCCAAACTGGTCTCCTGGCTATTGCTAATACCCAGCACTTCTTCTACCATCTCTGTCCCTATTCCTTAAACGAACTAGCTAGCTATCGCTTATGCCTTGAATTCTCTCCTCGATTTCGGCATCACAGAACCCTCAATCTCTTCACTATCTTCAAATACCCTGACATCCCAGTTGCTCAGGCTACTTGATTTTCTCCACTGCATCTTACCTACACGTGGAAATGGTCATGCCTGTGATTCTGCCCTGACTCACAAGTGTCCATGAACTCCAAAAGTTCTTTCTCTGATCATCCCCTTTTATCACTGCATTTTTCCCTCAATCTTACAATCTCTAGGCCTATTCTTTGTCCTCATCTTGACCGCCAGTTCCTCCATCCCTCAGTTCTTTCCCAGGCCATCATCCCTGTGCTGGCTGCATTCTCATCCCTCCCCCAACATCCTTTATACTTGAATCCTTTGGCCCCCTTGTCCTATATCACTAGTCCTGCCTTTCCAAACTCGAACCTTGGAATACTCCCACCATCTGTCACTTTCACTTCCATTCCCATGCTACTGAGCGGAGCTGGAGAAAGTCACAAAACCGTGCTTCCTGGGCCGACTACAAATTTGTGTTATATAACTTCAACTGTGCCCTCACTGCATCAAGGCAATCCTTTTATATCTCCCTAATGGATCTGCTTTCCCATACGCCACCAACTATTCCAAACCTTTTCATCCTTTTCAAGTCTTCCATGGCAACCCCTTCCTCTACCCTCTCCACTGAGGACCTTACCTTATATTTCACTGAAAAAAATGAGGCCATTTACCAAGAACTACCCCTTCTTCCCTCCTCAAATCATTTGGGTGTCTCCCCCTTGATGTCAACTTCTACATGTATCCTTGATCCAATCCCAACCTATTTTCTCCAGAAGAGATTCCTATATCATCTCTACTCTCTCTCTAATCTTCAATCTCATCCTATTTATGGGCTCCTTACCTACTACCTACCAACACTCCCGTGTCTCCCCCATCCTCAAAAAAACCCTTCAGCTCTGCTAGCTATTAATTTCTATCTCCCTTCCCTTTTGTGTCTAAAGTCCTTCAGAAGGTCATCTGCAGTTGTTGCTTCTCCTTCCTTTCCTTTCATTTGCTTTTAAATTCTCTATGGTCTGGCTTCTACTCCCATCATTCAGCTGAAACTGCTCATTCCAAAGCCACTAATGATCTCTTAATGGCTAAAATCGAATAGCTTTTCTCAGCCCTCCTCCTTCTTGATCTCTCTGTATCCTCTGACACTGTCCATCACCCTCTTCTCTTATATGCTCCTCTCTAGGTTTTCTTAACACTGCTCTCTTCTGGTTCCCCTTTGACCTGTCTTGACTGCTCCTTCTCAGGCTCTTCTGCTGGGCTTTTATTCAAGTCATGCCCACTAGACACAGGTGTCTGTCCCCCCAGCTTCCTTCTTAGGCCTCTTCTCTTCTCCCCCTATACTGCTTCATTTGGTGATCTCATCAGCTCTCACAGATTCGATTACCATCTCCATCAGGTAATCCCAGCTTCATCTATTTAGTCCTAACCTCTCTGAAACATGATACTCTTTATCTCCTGCCTGTATCTTTTCACTTGCTATCCCGCATGCCTGAAATGTTCTTACTCCTCTCCTTCAACTACTTGTTTCCCAACTTCTTTTAAGACTCAGCACAATTCTCACCTCCTGTGGGAGGCTTTTCCAGGTTTTCTCCCTCCTTCTTCCCCCAAATGCTAATGATTTCCCTCTGAGATTGACTTCCATTAAATCCACATATGTCTTCTATGTTCATCCTTG
>NW_020949696.1:5516237-5602002 GCF_900497805.2 Vombatus ursinus
ACACACACACACACACACACACACACACACACACACACAATGTTGTCTCCCTCCCCAGAGAAAATACAAGCTCCTTGCGGGTCAAGGAAAGTTTCATCTTTGTCTTTGCATTTCCAGCAACTAGCACAGTACTGTGCACATAATCGGTGCTTAATAAATGCTTGTTGATTGACTGAATATGCAAAAGGGATAAAACTAGACAGTCAAGTTGGAGTCAGATTGTGGAAGACTTTCTGTGCCTTTCATAATATATGAGAAGTGTAATGGAGAACCCAAATAATGAATAATAGAAATTCAAGAAGGAGGAGATTACTTCTACCTTGGAGGCAGCTAGGTGGCACAATAAATAGAGTGCTATGCCTGAAGTCAGGAAGACATAAGTCCAAATTTAGTTTCAGACACTTGCTGTGTGACCCTGGACAGGTCACTTAACCTCTATTTGCCTCAGTTTTGTCATCTGTTAAAATAAGAATAATAATGGCACCTACCTCTCAGGTTTGTTGTGAAGATCAAATGAGATAATGATTGTAAAGCACCTGGCCCTTACTATGTGCCAAGTAAGAGGTACACCACAAATCCTACATAAATATGTTAGCTATCCTGATTACTAAAAATGTAGAGGAAGTCACTTTTTCCATAGGCCTCAGTTTCCTTATCTGTAAAATTAAGAGATTGGACTAGAAGGTCTAAAAGATCTTTCTTATCTCTAGATCTATGATGATATCAAGTAAAACTGTAAAGACTTGGCAAAAATTGCCAGTATAGAACTGGTGAAGAAAAAGCAAAAACCATCAATAAAACTTTAGAAAAAAGATTACAAAGGGGACAGGATGATGGGTGAAAGGTCAAAGAAAAAAACCCTGAACAGGGTGCAAGGGCAGGTTTTCTCTCTAGAACTACCTGATCAAAGGAGTAGGGCAGTCAGCTCAAGCGTTAGAGGGGAAAGGTCAAAAAGGAGAAGGATCACTAGCCTGGTCAGAATGGGGTCAAGAGGTTATCAGTTTTCCATCCACCCTGCTTTCCTTCTTTTCTTGATACGCCTCTTAAGAAAGCAGAGTAAGGAGAAGTATTTCCAACACATTTGCCTGTCTCCAGAAATCAAAGCCAGAGCAGAGAAGGGGGAATGGTCATCTAATGCCATTCACTGACCTCCCAGGACAGTTCCTGGGGCTCCAGAAACATGGACATGGTTGGTCTCCTTACTTCCTCCAGTGGATTTTAGGTCAGCAGTATTGCAGACATGTATTAAGATACAGAAGACGGCCAAAACTGAACTCATTATCCTTCCCCTCAAATCTTTCCCCATTCCAAACCTCCCTTTTACTGGAAGGGCATCACCATCTTGCCAGTGTCCCAGGCTCACAACTTAGGTATCATCTTTGACTGTTCATTCTCTCCCTCCCATATCCAATCTGCTATTAAGGCCTATTGCTTACCTCCAGGACAGCTCTTGCATATAGCCCCTTCTCACCTCCCCAGTGCAGACCCTTAGCTCCTTACACCAGACTATTGCAATCGTCTGCCAGCTGGTCTCCCTGCCACAGATCTCTCCCAACTCCAGTCCATTTTCTACTCAACTGTCAAAGTGATCTTCCTGAAGCATAGGTCTGACTGCCATCCCTCCTTCACTCAATCAACTGCAGTGGCTCCATAATTCATCTAGGATTAAATATAAACTCCCCTGGCATTCAAAGGCCTTTGTAACCTTACCCCTCCTACTTTTCTAGTCTTCTTACCTTTACTCACCCCACATACTCTGCAATTGAGAGACGCTGGCCTCCTTGCTGTTCCTCAAATAAGACACTCTAACTTCAGGTATTTTCTCTGGCTGTCTTCCATGCCTGGAATACTCTCCATCTTCATCTCTACTTTCAGGCAGAAACAAACTTATTTCTCTCTAGGGTTAGGCAATTTGGGGCTGACCTGGCCACCTGAGTCACTGTCTAGACCTTGAAGCCTACCATATATCCCAGAACCTGGGGGATAAAAGAGGGAGGCAAGGGGCACAGGGAAGACACACAATGTAGCACAACACAAAAGTTTAACACATTTAACACAGATCATGAAGATGCTAATATTTCCAGTGGAAAGGTTATTTACACTGAGGTCTAGAACTACTTACGCTAAGGAAAGGAGAGCTGTAGACCTTTATTAAGCACTAAGGGAGCTGCCTTCAGTTAGGGGTCCCTCTATTGTTCACCTTTTATTCAACCTACTGGGGTGACTCTACTAAAGAGTCCAGGGCCCCATTCCTATCGTGGACACCTTGAGCTGTCATATGTGGAGAGAAAGTCGATGAGGAAACTGGTTCAGGATTTAACCTAGAAAGGTTGGCGGAGGGGGGGGGGAGGGAGGGCAATAAAGGTGAATATCCAACAAACATTTATTCAGCATGTATGGAGTATAGAGTTACATAGTGGGGAAAGGTAAAAAGTATAGGTAAGACAAAGTATTCCTGTTCTCATGGAACTCATGAGACACAAACAGATAACTGGTTGGTTGGCTGGTTGTTTTCCTTCATTCTCAGAGAGGACCAAAATGACACCACTATGTTAGAGTCAAGTTACAATGCATCCGACTGTGGCTGATCAGACCAACATGAGCTCAGAATGATCTATCACAGTTCGGGCACTAATAGGCCATGTGAACATTTGGGGTGGATTCTCTCAATTTGCACATCTCGAGTTTCCTTTGAGCTGCTTCAATTTTGCTTTGCTCATAGAGCACAGCACCTTCTCTGATGAGGGCACGCCATGCAGGGTGGTCCTGTGCCAATGTCTTCCATGTCATGCAATCGATTTAACAATACATAATAAGTGCACAGAGAAGTAGCAAGTACTATGTGAGGTCTATGGGATTAGGTAAAGCTTCCTAGGAAGCAGCTGGGTGGCATAATGGATAGAGTACTGGGCTTGGATTCAGAAAGACTCATCTTCCTGAGCATTAATCTGGCCTCAGACACTTACTAGCTAGGTGACCCTGGGTAAGTCACTTAACCCTGTTTGCCTCGGTTTCCTTTTCTGTAAGATGAGCTGGAGAAGGAAATTGCAAACCATTCCAGTATTTTTTGCCAAGAAAACTCCAAATGGGATCACGAAGAGTCCAACACAACTGAAATGACAGAACAACAACAACAACAAAAGTAGCAATACTGCTACTATTACTACCTGGCTAGATATCATTTAATATAGCTATAAACTTTAAGGTTTGTAAAGCACTATATCTATCTATCTACCTAATTGCATTTGATCCTCACAATAATCTTATGAGGAAAGTGCTATTATTATCCCTATTTTACAGATGATGACACTGAGACTAAGAGGTTAAGTGAGCTGCTCAGGGTCACTCAGCTAAGTGACTGAGGTAGGATATGAAGTCAAGTCTTCTTGACTCAAAGTCCCATGTTTGTCTGCTTCTGTTACCTAGCTACCTACAATGTGGGTTTACTACAAATTCATGTTACCTAATTTCAAGTGGGCCCTGACTGCTCCACAGCAATCTGTTTATTTTTTGCGGATTATCATAGTCCCTCAGTGGCTGTTCTAAGATTTCTCTTTCTATACATGCCTCACATCTTTCTAACAGGAGATGTCCCTACCATCTATATGATATGTGAGACTGTAAATAGATTGTGAAAGGCCTTAGAAGCCAAACAGAGGAGTTTATATTCAATTCTAGAGGCAAAGGAATTCTCTCTCCACCATATACCAGCAGCCTTCTCCCTCTGGAAGATGCTTCTATACCAGTAGCCTTCTCACCCCAGAAAATCCTTCTGCCCCTTTGGCTTCTTGCTACAATTTGTCAGTTCCTCCTAGAACCTCCATTTTAAGGAGGCACCCAAGCCAGTCATGTTCACTCCTTCACTCCTCTCCCAGCTCCACCTGTGCTTTTCTATAATCTTTCTCAGCCATTCCCCAATGTCTCTGAGCCTTCTCCCCCTGCACCTCCCTACCCCCTTCTGCCTTTTGACAAATGAGATAATACGAGATCATATTTGTAAAGTGATTAGCACAGTGCCTGGCACATAGTAGGCGCTTAATAAATGTTCACTGGATGACTTGCTTGTCATTCTGTTTCCCCTTCTGTACATTTGCACAAGCCTTTTCCTATTATTTGAATATTTTCATTCTTAACCTCTCCCTTTCAGAATCCTTCCTTCATGGCTCCACTCATTTGCTTTCTACTCTGTGAAGCCTTCCTGGAACCCTTCACTTATTAGTCCTTTCTTCCTCCTCAAATTATCTTGTATCTATTATGCTAATCTGTGTACCTATTATATCCCCAGCCCACCCCCTCCCCCTTAAAAAATGTCAGCTACTTGAGGGCAAAGACAATTTGTTTTGTTTTTTGTCCTTGTATCCTTAGTACTTAACACAGTGTCTGGTACATAGTATGTGCTTAATAAATGTTTGCTGAATTAAAGTGAACGATCCTGTGTGGTCAGCAGAGCAAATACTATTAGCCCCATGTGACAGAGGAATTTGAAGCTCAGAAAGGGAAAGTCACCCAATAATGATCAACTTAAGAGGTAGAGGTCTATGGGTGTGGAACATTGCATACAATGTCAGATTTTTTTCCCTCACGTATTGATCTGCTGCGTTGAATTTTTTTCTCTTCCTCTTTTTCTTTAAAAAAAAAAGTTTTGTAATAAGAGATGGCTCTCTAGCAGAGGAAAGGGAAATAATACAAGGGGAAACTTAGTCGATATAAAAACAAAAGACATAAATAACATTTTATTTTAAAATAATAATGATGATGATGATCATAGACTTACCCAGGGCCACAAATCCAAGGCTCAAAACCAGGTCTTCTGAGTCTAGGTTTAAACACATATTCTTTGTTTTTCTTTCCTACCCCTCTATCTTCATGATCAAAGGAAGATGTTGGGACCTTGAGTCTCTCCATTAGCCCTAATTGTGGTCCAAGGAAGTATACGGCACTCCCATAGAATAGAAGGAAAGGTTCCTCTTCTGTTACTTAAATATTTAAAGTTGTTCATGAAAGAAAGCTATCTAGTCTCTTAAAGGCAAAAACATTTTCCCAGGTTCTGTGAGGTAGAATAAGCCAACCTTTTAATGTCACAGGATTTAGATCTATAGGGAACTATGGAGATCATAATAATAATAGCTCACATTGATATATGAACCAGGCATTGTGCTAAGCACTTTACAATTATCTCATTTGATTCTCACAACAACACTGGGAGGTAGGGGCTATTATTATTTTTTTTTTTGGAAGGTGCTATTATTATTACTACTTACAGGGAAGGAAACCAAGGCAAATGGTAGTTAAATGACTGGCCCAGAATCACACATCTAGTAAATGTCTGAGGCTGGATTTGAACTTGGGTCTTTTTGACTCCAGGCCTAGCACTCTATTCCTTGCAATAACTAGTTGCCCTACAGTTCAGTTCATCTATGATTGATCCCTATAGTTCAATTCCTTCATTCAGCTCTTAGTGGTGAATGAGGAAGGTACAATGACTTGTTCATCTGGTCACAAAGGTGGTCGGAAGCATGCCTAGAAACAGAACCTAGGCCCTCTGGTTCCAGACTAAGTTCTTGCTCTTTCCAGTATAATACCCAATCCCGGAAACCCACAACTCCCACTGGCCTGTGGTTTCTCTCCTTTTCTCTTCCTTCTCCTCCTCTCCCTCTTCTTTCTTCTTTTAACAGAACTTTTGCTTAAGAACACGAAATTCCTAGGGAAAAAAAATTTTTAAAGCGGACTGCCCCAGGTCAGGGCCCTCTCTCATTCACACAGCTTGGAGGCCTGAGCTGTAAATTCCCACACTTGCAAACTGCTCAACAGTGTACACAGGAGGGGGCAGACAGGGGTCCTTCCAGCTCCCAAACTGCAGGAGGGTGAGAACAAAGCTGCCTGGCGACCACATTCACCTCTGGAATTTACACACAGTCAAAACATCTGTCATCAATCAAACAGGAAACAAATACTTGTTGAGATCTCAATATGTACCCAATGGATGGGACAAAGAAGTACAAAATACTGCCCTTGCCCACATGTTCCTTACAGTCTAGCTGGGGAGACAAGACATAAACTCACAATAAGTTAAACAACAGTATAAAAGTTCAACAACACAACAAATGTCAAGAAGGCAAGATAGAATCACTGTCAAACCAGTGGCACAGACAGTTACTTCAGAAGAAAGAATTTACCACATAGTAGGATGGTGTGAGAAGGATTCCCAGAGGAGGTGAGGTTTGACTCAGGCTCAGATGGAAAGGGCTAGCCAAAGACAACCAGGAAGAGCACTCCACATCCAACAACTAGCCACAGTAAAGCATGGTCTGTCTTACCTTTGTCATACATTGCAAAGTTGGCATTGTGACTGGCACATAAATGTATAATACATATTTGATGAACTGAATGGGGAGGCACGGCTGGGCGACACTTCATATAACCTTGGTGACTTCATTGGCACCCTCAGATTCAATAATCATCTCTTTGCTGAGAACTCTGGGTCTTGAATATGACTCCCAGCCCTGACCATTCCCTTGAGCTCCAGTTCCACATCACCAGTTCCCTAGTGGACATTGCCAATTTGATGCCCCACAGGTATTTCAAATTCAGCACATCCAAAACAGGCCTTCCCTTCAAAAGCCTCCTCCCCTCTTCCTAACTTCCCTCTTTCTGCTGAAGGTACCATTCACCTTCTCGTCAGCCAGCTTACAGTCTCAGAGTCTTCCTTGGCTCGTCCGTCCCCTTAACGCTTGTATCTAGCCAGCTGCCACATCTTTTCAATCCTGCACACATCTTCCCCCTTGTCCCTACTCATACAGGCACCTTCACCTGGTTCAGGCCTTTACTATCTCTTGCTTGCACTATCGAAATAGTCTCCTGATTCGTCTCTCTGCCTCCAGTCTCTCTCCCCTTCAATCCATCTTCCATACCCTGCCAAAATTGATATTCCCAAAGTATAGATCCTTGTCGTTACCAAGATAAAACAGAAACTTCTCTGTTTGGTATTTAAAGTCTGTCACAAGCTAGCTCTGGCCTACCTTTGCAGACTTTCCTTCCTCTGGGTGACAAAAGATCTAAGGGGGGTTTTGTTAGAAATGCCTTCAAAGTATCTGAAAAGCTGTTGTGTGGAAGGGACTAGCCCAGTGCCTGGCACAGCCAGGAGCAGGAGCTCAATGAATGTCATTGATGGACAGACTGGTCCTGCTTAGCCCCCAGGAAGCAAAAAAAAGAGTTTTGGTTAGAAGTTAAAGAGAGGAAGACAGAAGCTCTATCTAAAGAGAAAATTCCTAATAATTATGCCACAAAGTGGGATTCCTGCTGCAGGAGGGCTCCATGATAAACATTACAAATGTGGTAAAGGTGTTTACTTTGTGGTCTCTTCTAATTCTGAGATTCTGAATAATGGGAAATAAAACTGAATAAGTAGGTTGGAGTCAGAATAGGGAAGACCTTGAATATCAGAGTAAAGAGTTTTGGCTTAGTAATTAATTCATTTTTTCAATAAACATTAAGTGTCTACTATGGGTCAGGCACTGTGCTAGGTACAAGAATACAAAGACAAAAGCAAAATTGTTCCTCCTCTCAAGGAGCTTGTATTCCCTGAGGGAAACACCATGTACACACACCTAGAAAATAGTTCAAACATATGCCTCGCGTTAGAATTACAAGGCACTTCGTGTACACGCTCTCATTTGATTTTGACCCTCCCAACCATTCTATGAGATAGGCATGGCAGGGATTAGCGTCCCCATTTTACAAACGGGGAGACCTGTGTTCAGGTCAGTTGAATGCAACTGATTTTCATAACCACTGTCTTTCTCCCTGGATGCTCACACCATCACCTGTGAAGTAAATAAGGTGAGTGGGGAGGTATGATTTTCATTTTAAAGATCAGGAGGCTGAGGTTCAGAGTAGAGTGACTTATAGGAAAAAAAGGGCCTCTGGTCAATATTCGACTGGAGGATATCACACAGGGATTGGGTCCCATCACCCCAACATGGTTCAACACTAAGTCTTGGCAATCCCAGAGGGTCTGATGTGACACATTATTGCTCTGGGGACCACTACTTTGGCCAAATACATCACTGATGCCAACAAGCCAGAAGCACTAAGTGATGGTCCTGGCTCTATACGACTTGGGCCTTACAGATTTCAACTGAAATGGCCCAAGGCACCTGCTCTAAAACAGCGAGAAGAAGCCAGGAGTATGATTATATTTCCTAGAAATCTATAAACAGAATCTATTCCCTATTGACACTAAAGGGGCAAATAGCTCCAAGACTGCATCAGAACCACCATGATCATAGTGCTGGGAGGAATGAGATGTTCATATCACTTGTACTTTTCTTATTAATAGGGCAAAGTAGAAAATCCTTTCAACATTAGTTGAAAACTTCTTAAAATATAATAGTAATATGTCCAAGTGTTAAGTAAGTAACCTACTAGACCCATTCAAGTCACAGAAGGGAAGGAATATAAGAAATCATCTAATAAGGCCCATATTGGCAGGGGAAAGGAGGAGAAGAGCAAGAAACGATTTCCCAGCCTAGAGTTATACAGTAGGCACCAATGTCAGCATTCAAACTCAAGTCTTCTGACTGCAAAGTCAGGGCTTTTTCCAATATACCAGTGTCATCATTTTGCATCGCTGACCTTCATCTAGTCTCCATGGATTTAGGTGGTATCGCAGATGAGGCTGCATAGGCTTTCTCTAGGATAGCCTCTGGACACTGGGGTGCTGGTACTCTCATTGTTATTATACTTTTAAACTAAGCTTATGCCATGACTTGTTTTCCTTCTCCTAAAAAGCAGAGGAAGGGGAGAAATCCCAGAAATTGTGATTTCCTATTTAAGTGAAGGTAGTTTGAAAGAGTAGCATGGAACAGCATGGAAAGAGCTCTGGAGTCACCAGCCCTGGGTTCTATTTCTGGCTCCAACCATTCCCTTGTACCTTGCACCTCTCCAAGACTCAGATGTCTCATCTGCAAAATCAGGGGAGTTGGACTATATGATCATTAAAGGCCCTTCAAGCTTTGATATCCTATAATTAGGAGCAGGGGAGTGGAGAGTAGAGTGTATTAAATGATCTTTTTCTTAGCCTCTTACTTCAACTTTTCCATCTGCCATTCAAGAAATTTATAAGGTCTGAAGGGGAAGCCTCATTATCTAAAATAGATACATGTCCAGAAAAAATCCTGGACCCATTAAACATATAATAATATCATATTATATAATAATATATTAATATCCATAAAAGATTCCTCTCAAATTTCCTCAGTCTCAGTGTCATATCCACAATAGCTCCTAAGCTCCCTCCACTCCATTCCTCATGCCAAAGTTGTTTTTTTTTCTAAACATGTTTTTGTATCTTTGTTTCCAGAAAGGGAGGGAAGTTTTCCTTCTTGCTTCTTATGTATTAAACAATAGCAACCAAATGCTAGCAAATACATGAAAATGCATGAACAGTTCCCATAGAAGGTGCTGGTGGATCTGAGCTGTGAGCATGAAGTAGCTTCCAATTTTATAGATGAAATGATCATAAGAGCCAGTTCAAGAACAGAGAAGGCCGAGACTGAAGCATTTTGCAAGGCAGATTTTATAGCTAAAGCTCTAGCTATACAATATTGGTGTAGAGGAAAGAGTAAGAATCTGGAGGTGGAAGACCTGGATCTAACACCCAAATAGATTATTTGATGACATGAGCCCCTGTATAGGCTCAGCACCAGTAAGACAATTTCCCTTTTTAACCTGAAGCAAGGAATGACTGGATCACACATTTAGCAAGATAGGCAGTTACTGATGGAAAGGGACTTTAGAGATTAACTAATCCAACCCTTTGCCAAGAAAACTGCAAATGGGGTCACAAAGAGTTGGACAAGACTGAAAAATGACTGTATTGAAATCCTACTGTCCTATTTTACAGACAAGAAAACTGAGACCCAGAAAGAAGTAGAGACTTGCTTGAAATGACACAGCTAGTAAATAGGAGTGTTAGAATTCAAATCCAAATCTTCTACCTCCAAATTCAGTGCCCTATACAAACATTAAATGGTCATATCTTTAACTATTAAAAAAAAAACCCACCTCCTTTTCTACTTGGTCAGTCTTAATCTCATATCTGAGATCTGCTGCTTCCCTATCTAATGGAGTTTTACAGCTCATCTCCCTCCTTGAATTTTTTAAAAGGTTTATTTTACACTCATAAATTTGCTTACTGGGCCCAACATAAGGCAGCAGCACATCACTGTTCTGTTTGGGGAGATCACCACGTATGGCTTCATCTGCCACATGCAGGCACATACTGCTGTGTCTCTCAGGGCCCTAAAACCAAACACCTTGGCAAGAGAAGCAGAGCTCACACTCTCCCTTGTCTGTCTAACACCCTGCCTTGTTGGTGCAGGTGGAAAGGGCTAACGGCACCACATTCTCCCTTTCAGTTTGTTTGTTCTTCCTAATGGGTTTCCCACATTGTTAACCCCCTACAAATCAATAGCTAGAGACTCAAGGGTAAGCTGCTTGCATTGGACACTGCTCTGTAAAGAACAAGCCACATGAAGGGATCTGGAAATTGAATCCAGATTCTCTCCGAAGTCAGTTCTATTTGGAGCCATCCAAATCTGCTCTCGTATACCATTAAGCAAATCCAATTTGGGCCATATGCAGGTTGGACCAAATATCTTAAAGTTTCTACCAGCTTTAAATCCTGTGATCCTCTATGAATTATGAGATACTTAATTTCTTTGAGGATCAGTTTCATCCTCTGAGAAAGTTCTTGCCCTGTTTACATGGTCTAATGGAAAGAATACTGGCTTGGGAGTCAGAAGACCTGGGTTCAAATCCTGACTCTGCTACTTACTAGAAATATGACCTTGGTAAGTGTCTGAATACGTAAAAAAGTCTAAATGATCTCTCCTATCCCTTCTAGCTCTAAGTCATAGGGTCATATAGTGCAGGCAACAGGTGCTGGAGACAAACACTAGATAGAGCAATCATGGAACAAGTAGCAGTAGTGGTAGTAACAAAAATAGTAATACCACCTAACATTTATACAACACTTTAAAGTTTGCAAAGAATTTTACAAATGATAACCCATTTGATCATCACAAGAAGCCTGCGAGATAGGCACTATTATAGCCATTTTTCCATGAGGAAACTGAGGCAGCCAGGTTAAGTGACTTGCCCAGAGTCATATAGCTAGTAAGTGGTTAAGGCTGGATTTGCACTCAGGGCTTCCTGACTCCAGGTTGAGCGCTCTCTCCACTGTACCTACTAGGTGAGACTTGGCCAAGACCCTGAAAGTTAGGGAGAACATAGTTTATGTGGTATATTTGTCCACAGAATATATGTATTGCCAGTATTCTCTCTTTCATACCATCTCCACGGCAGAAAAACAGCAGCCAACATGGATATTTTCTCCTCACCAACTCAGCCCCGCATTTTCCTGCCTTTGCTCATCCTGTCCTTTGCCTCTAGAAAGCCCTTCCCTCCATCTTACACTACTCATTCTTCCACTCATCCTCCATGGCCCAGCTTCTAAGCCACCTTCTTCACAAAGCAATCCCTGATCTTCCCCAGAAAACAGGGGGGCATAGTGGGCAAAGCGCTGGGACCTGGAGTCAGGAAGACCTGAGTTCAAATATGGCTTCAGACTCTTAGTAGCTGTGTGACCCTGGACAAGTCACTTAACACTGGTTGCCTCGGTTTCCTCATCTATCAAATGAGCTGGAGAAGGAGATGGCAAACCACTCCAGTATCTTTGCCAAGAAAACCCCAAATGGTGTCACAAAGAGTCAGACACGACTGAAACAAATGAACAATAATAACAAAATTCTTTCATCTCCGACTACTTTACAGGTGACTTTTTTTCTTAATTTAAAAACATTTTTATTGATTTCTTTTTTCATTTCCAAATGTATTCCCTTTCCCACGCCTACTGAAAGCTATCCCTTGTCACAAAGAATAGAAAGAAAAAAGGAAAGGAGCCCAACAAAACCGGGCAGCACACCAACAGCACATGTAGTGTTCCACATCCAATCTCCCACAATCCAGTCTCTCACTCTACGAAGGGAGGGAGGTATATTCCTCACCTCTTCTCTAGAGCCAAGGTGGATCAGTTTGAAGTTTTCTTTTTCGTTCTTTCCATCTACATTGCTGCAGTCACTATACATAGTTTTTCTAGTTCTGCTTACTTCATGAAATTCTTCTTAACTCTCTTTACAATCAGACTGGTCTCTCCAAAGTTACCAAATCTGCATCCAAAAACCTTTTCTCAATCGTCATTCTCCTTGACCTCTCTATAGCCTTTTTACACTTTACATTTTTACACTATAGCCTTTGACACTGCCCATCAGCCTTTTCTCCTCGATACTCTCTTCTCTTTAGGTTTTTGAGATACTACTCTCTTCTGGTTCTCCTACTTGTCTGAACATTCCTTTTCAGTCTCTTTTGCTGGATCTTCATTAAGATCATACCTGCTAACCTTGGGTGTCCCAAAGGGCCCTGCCCAAGGCCCTCTTCTCTTCCCCCTCTATGTTATTTCACCTGGCAATCTCATCAGCTCCCTCTATGCTAATGATTCTCAAATCAACTTATCCAGCTCTAACCACTCTGCTCACTTCCAGTCTTGTATCTCCAGCTGCCTATTGAACATCTTGAACTGGATGTTCTAGAGACATCTTAAACCATAGGTGGGCAAGCTTCAGCACTTGCATGGGTCCTTGATGCCGAAAGTTCCCCACTCCTGTCTTAAACTCAACATGTCCAAAAACTGTACTCATTATCTTTCCTCCAAAACCATCCCCGCTTACAACCTTCCCTATTACTGTAAAGGGCACCATCATCTTTCCAGTTACCCAGGCTGACAACCTATGTGTCATCTTCAACTCTTAACTCTCTCTTACTGCCCCATGTCCAATCTATTGCCAAGGTCTGTCAATTTTACCTTCATAACATCCCTCACACATGCTCCTTTCTCTCCTCTGACACTGCCACAACCCTGGTGCACCCTATCCATCATCACCTCATGCCTGAACTACTGCAATAGCCTGCTTGTGGGTCTATCTGCCTCAAGTCTCTCCTCACCCTAGTTCTTCTTCCACTCAGCTATCAAAGTGATCTTTTTAAAGCATAGGTCTGATCTGTGACTTTCCGTATCAAAAGTGGCTCCCTATCACCTCCAGGAACAAATACAAAATACTCTGTTTAGCATTCAAAGCTCTTCATAGCCCTCTCTCACACCTTGCCAACTTTCTTATACTTTTTATAACATCCACTCCACCCCACCCCTTGCACTCTGAGACCCAGTGACTCTGGTCTCTTGGTTGTTCCCTGAACAAGACACTCCATCTCCTCACTCCAGGCACTTTCACTGGCTGCCCCCATGCCTGGAATGCTCTCCCTCCTCATCTGTACCTCCTGGCTTCCCTGGCTTCCTTCAAGTCCCATCTAAAATCCCACCTTCTACAAGGAGACTTTCCCAATCCCTCTTAATTCGAGTGTCTTCCCTCTCTTGATTATTTCTAATTTATTCTTTGTATAGCTTCTTTGTACATAATTTTTGCATACTGTCTCTCCCTTCAGATTATGAGCTCCTTGAGAGCAGGGACTGCTCACTTAGTGCAGTATTTGACACATAGGAAGAAGTCAGACAGTGAAACATTTATTCACAAAATATTTGAGTTTCTATCTATACTACTTGTACTAACTTGTTGAATGAAAATGAATATAAAATCTTTACGAGTGAGCCAAATAAGGCCCTTTTCCCTCTGTGAATCTGTTACTTATCTGTATAAAAAGAGCTTGGACTAGATGATCTCTGATGGTCTTACCAGTCTGACATTATCTGTTTGAAGGTCCAGCCCAGCTCTGACATTTTATGTTCTAAGGGCAACCGGCAGCTTCCCTATTCTAATGTACCTTCCTAATTCTGACATTTCATGCTTTTATGATGCCCTTATCTGTGAGATGGCTATAAATGCATACATATCTCATATCTAGTTTACACAGGAACAAGTGAGATCATGTTTGTGAAACAACTTCATAAAACAAAAGCACTATACAGATAAAATAATATATTATTATTAGGAACCTTTCTGTCCTAACTCCCCTCCAGTATCATAGCAAACAATGAAGACATTTACTAAGCACTCCTGAGAAGAAAATGCTAGTTATGGGGGAATTCTGCACAAAATGGAGAAGTTGGCATAATAACAGCAGAGGAAACTGAAAAGGACTGAAACTGTACAGAAATATAAATGGTTTGAGAGATTTTGTGGATTTTACTATCACAAAAGTCACCATGATAAATACAACCAGATCTTAGGATGTACCAATGTCCATGAAAGCTAATATGGGTCTCTGATGATACAATGACTCTCAGAATTTGATAGCAGGTCCAACATACAGCCTATGGAGGAGGTGAAGCTAAGTGTTTCTCTCTCTCTCTCACTCTCTCTCTCTCTCTGTTTCTCTCTCTCTCCAGTTTACTACTCATCAAGGATATCTATCCCCAGAGGAGAAAACCAACTGGAATTCATAACAACAAATGCAAAGATGTCACCTAATAATGGCCCCTGTTGAAACAACTCTTCTGCCTACCCACCCCTTACCTGGCATATCTCATACCCTGATGCTACCACTTAGGAGCTGAGACAGCTCATGATACATTGTACAGTACTAAGGCCAAGTATCTGGTTAATTGTAAGCTCTGCATAAAATAACCTGGGCAGAATATGACCATTATAGCATTTTATGTTTTATAACGGCTATACAGATAAAATGATACATTAGTATTTCTATCCATTATACTTTATCTACCATCTCATTTGAGCCTGATAATAACCTTAGGAGGCAGATCAGATCAGCATTGTCTTTATTTTACAAATGAAGAAATGGGAGCTCAAAAAAAAAAGAAAGAAAGAAAAAAGAAAAGAAAAAAGAAATGGGAGTTCCAAGAGTTAATAATCAGTCATGCATGAGTAAACAGAGGAACCAGAACTCTATTGGAGGTCTTCTGACCCCTCATCTAGCCTTCCTTCTACTATACCAGGCTATTAGCATGTAAGTTTAACAGGCTATAACCATGAGCCTTACAGTGTAAGATTATATTTGAGATTAATGTAAAGATGCTAAGGCTTTGCAGAAAGCAATAAACTTTGTGCTCTGAGGACCAGCCTTGTTGCATGGAAGCAGCTTAACACTACTTAACAACTTAACATAGTTGGTCACTGTGATGAAATCTTTGTCCATGACATCTTATTATTTTAACAACCATAGAGAGCCATCTTGTCCAGAAGCCGACAACTCAGCATGACTCACTGCATCCATAAGTGAGTGGAGAAAGTGCTACTGGAAAACTGAAAGAATTAAACCGTCCAGAGGTTCTTAGACACATAAACACCAGGGGGTACCAAGGCTTCCCAACTCAGATCATCTGCTGCCTTCCAGGATGTTCCTACTCCAGACTCCAGAGTGTTTCTAGTACACAGTCTTCAAATTCCTCCTGGAGTTTCCCCAGGAGCAGGAGTTCCATAAAATTATTACTGGCAAGCAAAAAGGTGCAAAAAGGTTTACTAGGTCCTGGCCAATGGGAAGTTACTGCAGTGGTGATCTCTTTTCAATGAGGAACACAGATGGAAAGACCCAGGGGGCAAGGAGATGAGACAAATACTGTGACTTCAGACAGCTGTCAGAGTTAGCACCTAGCTGTGGGAAAGCCTCACTTGTTGAAAAATCAGCCATTATAATGATGGAAAGGTACAAACTCAGAGAATGGAATAATTCAGAGGCAGCATCAGAGTATCAAAGCAAATCAGATCTGATCTGGACTTCAGGCCTGGCTCGGGTAGTTCGGGCCCTAGGATCACAGGATTCAGAGCCAGAAGGGGACACTGGAGATTCTGTCCAAGCCCCTCATTTTCTGGGAGTAAACAGAGCGTCGTAGAGATTAAGTGCTAGGCCAGGTTACACAGGTTGTAGGTCACCTTGGAGGAGTTCTTTTCCTCATCCATCACATGGTGATAATAATGCTTGTATTACATTACTTCCTCATGACAGTGTGATGGGAATCAAACAAAATGATGAATATAGAAGCACTTTAAAGTTCTACACAAAATTATAAGATTACGATGATGCTAACAATGTGTCTCTCTCTCCTATGTGCGTATAAAACAATGATAGAACGAAAAGAACAATGACCATAAGATAAAGGTAAAATTGTATATAATTCATAGGGGGAGGGCTTAATTGTGCTCTTTTTGTATATTCACCAGTTTTGACTAAGAACCTCCAAAAGGCACAGCTCTGTGCATGAAATGGGGGCTGGGAAAAGGACACACTGAAGAATTATTGGATGATCAGACATGGTCCCTGCCTGTAAAGAGCTTAAAAAATGTACATGGGAAAATAGGACTAATTTATATGAAAGAACAGCAAAGATGACAAGGCTATATACAGTCAAGTAAAATGATATGTGGTACAAATTATAGATGTTGGTATCAGACAAGAGAGATGTCCTTGAGATGTGGAGTACTCAAGGAAGTTTCCTGAAGGAGGTGGGTGGGGACCCTCTTCCTGACTGTCAAACATGCTTACCTCTAGAAGGCCAGGAAGGCTTTTGTAAAATTTATTTCCCCCCAAAGCCAATAAGACAAGGTGCTGTAATGACCACTCCATGTGAGAGGGAGTTCAGATCATGTTGATAATAGAAGGGATTTTAGAAGCGTTTCTAAGCAGGAAAGAACTTTAGAAAAGATCAGAGCGTGCCAGAGCTGAGAGGGACTTAGCCATTGGAACTGGAAGGACACTCATTAATAACAATAGCTCATGGTTTAATAACTTTTTACAATTTTCAAATGAGTTCGTTAGAATAACCTGTGAGATGTGCAACCTAAGTATTCTAATCCCCATTTTACAGTTGGAAAAATGAGTCTCAGAGAAGTTACGTGGCTTGTCCTAGGTCACACATACACACAGGTAGATAGACAGTGCCTGAACCCAGGTCATCTAAGTCCAAGACAAGTGCTCTTTCTACTATACCACACACCAATTCTCCTTTCACCTTGCTATGTCTGGCTTCCCCAGACTCCAGGAGGGTGCCTGGAGGGCCCAGGAGAACCCCAATTCCTCCTCCCCTCACCCCAGTCTATCTTCAACCTTACTGTCAACATCCCCTTCCTCTTTTCCTCTCCTGGCTGGACAACGAATCCCCAATTCACCCCTGCCAGGAGGAACCTTGAGTCAGCTCTGCACTGAGACCTAACCTATTACTTCCTTCCCAATGGTGGTAGGTTGTTCCTGTGGAGTGGACAGCACAATGCATCCTAAGGATTCCCAGGTGTACCCTGAGAACTTCTGGGCCCTTCCATTTACCCTATCACCAAACTCCCCTACATGTGGGGTCTTCACAATTAGAATGTGAGTTCGTTGATAGCAGGCATTGCTTTTTTTATTTATTCATAGAACAGAGAATGTCAGATCTAGAAAAACCCTTAGAAACAATAATACTTCTATTTATACAGCGATTTATTATTTATTTATATAGTGATTTAATGTTTGCAAAGTGCTTTACAAATATTGTCTCATTCGATCCTCACAACAACCCTGGGAGGTAGATGCTATTATTACTCCCATTTTACAGATGAAGAAACTGAGGCAGACAGAGACTTGCCCAGGATCATACAACTAGTGTCTAGGACTGGATTTGAACACAAGTCTTCCTGCCTCAAAGTCTAGCACTTTCTATATGGCTAGTCTAACCTTGTCTCACAGAATCTCAAGAGACTATATACTCCAATCCACGCCTGACTAAGAACCCTTTCTACATATCTGAAAATTATCATCCTGCCTGTGCTTGAGGAAATTCACTGTCTAGGGGGTTACTTATTCCACTCTGGGACAGCATTAATTGTTAGGAAGTTTTCCCTCCATCACTTCTAAATCTGCCACTCAGAAGCTTCCAACCATTGCTCCACCTCTGCCCTGGGGCCAAGTGGAACAAGTGTAATAGCACTACCAAATGACATCTTGTCAGATGCCTGGCTATCAGATCCCTCTGAAGGGCTTTTCTCCCCCTCAGGCTAAAATCACCATTTGCTACGATGGATTCTCATATCTCAAGCTGCCGGCCTTTGGGCGCTCTCTAGTTTATCCAAGTCCTTCCTCCAACATGGTTCCTGGAACTGAACATGCTGCCCCAGGAAGAGTCTGACAGAAGCAGTATAGAAGGATAGTCCCCTCTCTAGTCCTGGGCACTATAATTCTCTTAATGCAAGCTAGGAGAGCAGGAGAGTTTTTAGGCTGAAACAATCAAAACTGAATGCTGAAAAATTACGAAGAACAAGCTGGACCTCAAAGAAGCTATCTGGGAAGAAGATATTACCACCTTCTTTGTCAAGCTGAGGTACCTCTGGGTGTGAACAATGTAGATAAACCCAGACTTTTTCAATATGTTGGTTAATTCTGTTAAATTCCTTTTTTTCTTCTTTGCTATGAGGGCCAGCTGTCCAGAAGCAGGGAAGGGAAATAATGGGAAATGCTGGTGATACAAAAACAGAAGGTATCAACAAGATGTATTTTTAAAAAGATTTTGAGGCTGCCACGTCCCACTGTTGATTCATCTTGAGCTTACAGTCCTCTAACCACCCCCAGATGTCTTTTCCAGATGAACTGCTGCCTAACCACACTCCCTTTACCTCGTACCGCTGAAGGTGACTCTTTTTAAATGCCACTCTAAGACTTCCTACTTAACCCTGCTAAATTTGATTAGATCCCTTTTTGGATCCTGACACTTCAACCAATTGCTATTTATCCTTCTTAGCTTTGCATTTTCTGCAAATCTGATGAGCAGGTCACCTGTCCTTTAATCTAAAACAGGGGACCAAGCACATACTCCCTTGGCCAGGGCTCTTATGCAGCCCGACAAGGAGACTCTGAGCCATTGATGCATCTAACTATTCAGCAATTCTAAATCCACTTAACAATATAATTGCTTGGCCGGTGTGTTTCTAACTTGTCTACAAAAATAACAGGAGAAACATTGTTTAATGTTTTGCTAAAATCTAAGTAAACAACATCCACAGTTTCCCCAGGCCTAATAACCTTGTCAAAAAAGGAAATGAGGTTAGTCTAGCATGAATTGGTGTTAATGAAGCTCTGGGTGAGCACCACTTCCTTTTTTACATGTTCACTAACCATACATTTAATATTAGTTTCTAAAATTTTGCCAGGATTGGAATTCCACTTTATTGATTCCAACTGTGCAGATATTACTCTCTTCCATTTTTCCAAAATTAAGACCATCGCCCTTTTTCAGTCCTGTGGTACCTTCTCCATCCCTAAGGATGCTACAAAGATCCCTGATAGTGTCTCAGCAGTCACATCTATCCTAATACATGTTCCTAAGGACGTGGTGATCTCTATTAATCACTGGAAGCCATCTGCTGTCTTATTATCTCTCTACTTATCTTGAGTTCTGACTCCCTATTGGCCTTCTTTTCCTCTCCTTTCCAGTTCAAAGATCATTCTATTTGATAGAATAAACAGAACCACAATAATTGAGTTCCTTCTCTCCACAGCCCTCTACCACTGCCTCATCTACCACTACCAGTAGTACTATCTCTCCTGTGATCCTTGCTTTTCCCCCAATAGACCCTTAAAAAGTCCTTGTGTCGTCTTCAGTGTTCCTTGCCAGTTTCAGTTCATTATGAGCTCTCAAACTTTTGATGTTTTTCTTAGAATACTTTACCATGCTTTTGATTCCATTCTCTGTTACGTGCCCTTACTTCCACTGCAGTATATTATTTTGTTGGTTTCACTCCATGTTGATTGATGGATTTCATATGTACCATATCAGTCTGTTTAAATAACTAGCCTTTTGCCTCCTCATTAAAATTGTGGCTCTGTGTGTCTTGAGAATTCCATACTATCCTTCCTGGGCTGACTTTCCCTATAGAATTTTTAGGTCACGGGATGATACATATTCCTTCTCTGAACTCTGAAATCTGCTCTCTCCAACGCTAAGAAGCATTCCATACTGTGTCCAGTTTTCCTCTCTTCTATCACAACTTCTAAGATGGAAGGGTCACTTTAGCTCAAGGTTCCCATTATTTTCACCCTAACAACCAGTGTCTCCTTGTCAATGCAAATCAAATCCAAAAGAACAATTCCTTAGGGAATTCTACTACCTTTTCATGGATAAACTTCTCATTAAAGCAAGCCAAGTAGGTATTAACTGCTCTTTTATCAGAGAGAAAGCTCCAGCAAAAAATATGGATAACTAAAGCATCCTATCACTACAGTATTGTGCCTCTTTGTCAGGTTTGCACTCATTGCACTCCTGAACTCATTGTGTCTTCTTTAAGAGTCTGTAGTATAATTTGATGATATTACTATTGTTTCTGCCTCTGTTGATCTTTATCCCAATGCTTTCCATCATGCTTCCCCTTCTCTCTGTGTATCTTCTTGAAGAGGCAAAATATGATCATGGATAAATCCTTAAACTTGGAGTCTGAAAGACTTGAGTTCAAATCCTGTCTGGGATCACTACTAGCTGCATGACCATGGGCACTTAATTTCTATCAGCTATATTTCATCACTGGTATAGGGGATAATATTATCTTATTGAATCTATTTCACACAATTACTGAGAGTCTTAAATAAGATTACACAAACATATATTTTTTACATATAAAGGTGCCATATAAACATCAGGTATTATTCTTGAAGAAAAATAGCTTCTTGAAAAAAACGCTGCTCCATATGCAGCCCCAAGTCCCTTTAAGCTCCTCTGTTCTTTCTGGATCAGCTAGACCACCACTGAACCATATTCTAGTCCTGAGTCCCATCCTACCTATGAGTTTCATTGATACCTATGAAGTCAAATTTGCTTCACTGCATCAGGGTCTAGAATTCGCTTTGCTTATTACACATGCTTTGTGAACATGTATTATAGACACCAGAGGCCATGGATCCTACTGTTGGTTGCTTTCCTAAATCTGGCCTATTAATTTCTGGGTATTTTTCCGGCTCTGAGAGCCAAAAGCCAAGAAGACCCAGGTGCCAATCCCACCTCTCATATGTCCTGGCTGTGACTATTGATAAACAAGTCACTTAAGCTCTCAGTTCTCTAGGCAGCCCTCTAAGACTGAAGGTGGAGGGCAGGTGTTGACCTACATAGGCAGAAGGGGTTTCCTCAGCCCATAGTCCCCTATACCAAGGACATCCCAGGTCCTAGTCTGATCTCTACCACTTCTACTGCCACTCTTCTCCCTACACTACAGCTGCTCTCTACAGGACCAAGCTTGGTGGAGAGACACGCAAAATTTTCTCTTTGCACCTTCCTTTACAGCTTAAAGCCTTTTGATTAGCATGTAAGACGCAAGGCAAATACTTGTCCTTTTTAAATGCATTCCATCCCCAGCTGAGAACCTGTCATTCCTATATCTTAGGAAGGTAAATCTCCCAGTATCTCATATACACAAACACTGAAAGCATTTGTTTGGGGGAGGGGAAACGGAAAATGCAAGAAATCATGAACTTTTTACAGATGACAAAAGGTACCATTACAAACTCTCAAGACTAAATCTTGGCAAGGTCATTTAGTAGAAAGAACTCCAGACTGGCAATCAGGAAATAGAACCTGGGGAAACTGGGGTTCAAGGGAAAGACTACAACACCAGCCAAGGGAAGGGAAGGACTCCCCTGAGATGTGGGAAGGCTCACCCTGGGACCATGCTTCGCCATCCTTAAACTTCTGAGGAGGCTTCCCTGGTTAAGTGCAGTCACATGAGGGGAAGTCTGGCCTACCCCCAGGGAGTACAGCTGGTCTCACCCCATAACATAGTCGACAAATCTTGAAGATCCTTAATTTCCTAAAACCTCCAAAAGAGGCAGAGCACAGAGAAGAAAACATGGGAGTCATTTCCCTAGATCCAAGGAGAAGAGGAGGCAGACGGAAAGGTGGTACACCACCAGATCACTGAAGTCAGGCAAGGGAACAAGGGTAGCACCTGGCTAGGGACTGACTAATGGCAGCTGGAAGAAAGGCTCCCACAGTTTATACCCCAGGTTCTTATCCTCCTTTCTCCTCTTTCTTATGCCCCAAGGCCACTTCAATGGCCACTGGCCCTTTTTTTTTTTTTAGTTAGGCAGTTGGGGTTAAGTGACATGCCCAGGGTCACACAGTTAGTAAGTTCTACTGACCCTTTTTGCTGACATGTTTTGAGCAAATGACTGATGCCGAAGCTCTTAATGGTATCTAAAAATTGTTCTCCTGCCTTTGTATATTTGGCATTTGGTGGTGGAAGGCGTGGTTTCTGCAGCAGAAGCCTCAGCTTTGCAGCAAGTAAAAGGCCAAGGGAAGTTCATAATGATAATGGAGTTTTACCCCAGAGAAGCTTCTCTTCAGGCAGCTTCCAAAAAGCCTTCCAAAAGGCCAGGTGAGCAGGGAGGGAGGTAACCTGGGGGCAGACACATTTTCTGGAGTCATCTGCAATGCACATGTGAATCATTACTTTAACTTCACTTGGCTCAAGTTTTGTCTGCAGAAAACTTTGCTCAGAGACTTTTGTGTCAATAGAAATGTTTTCTTGAAATGTGCTTTTGGAGCAAGGGAGTAAAGAAAATAGTCTTAAAGGTCATTCAGAGCAAAAGTTAGGGTCAAGCAGGAAAAAGCTCTGCCCACATTAGACAAGTGGTTTGGGAAACAGCAGGACAATGTCCTTCTTGGGTGGTCTGGCTGTTTTTACATCTGATGCCAGTAGCACAATTCTTTGAGACCACCCCTGGGGTAGAAAGTGCCACACTTCTCAATTTCAATGCCAAGGAAAAGCCTAGCTTGTCCCAACCTCAAGCTCTGGGAAACCTGACATTATTATCCCAACAATGCACACTGTGGCTGCAGCAAAGACGTTGACCTTCTCTGGGCCTGTTTTTTCTTATATTAAATGGGAATAACAATACTGGCCCTTACAGGGATATTGAGAATATGAGATTTTAAAATGTAAAAAAGCTTTGAAATATACAAAGCTTTACTTAAAGAAAAGTGCTCAAGTATTTCCTATGGCTAATATTGCATTACTTTCAATCTGGAGTTTTAAAAAAAACTCAAAGTCATGTCTAGTACTAAGTGATAATAACTGACGTTTCTATAGCATTTTATAAGTTACCCATGAGGTAGCTAGTGTGTTATTAGCTCACCTCCCTTTTACAAAGGAAAAAGCAAAGACTGAGACTCAAATGCTCAACATGCCTGGGTTGGAGGGAGCTTGGATTCCAAGGTCAGGGATCTTTGTATCAGGATGTGGCACCCAAGCACTTTCCCTGCATTTTGCAGGATCTATGTAAGGGTAGAGGGCTGCAAATAAGCAAACAGAATTAAAGGCCACAGAGCTATATTTTCAGCCCTTTTTTCCTCCATGGAGTCTGGCACCTAATCCCCATTAAACACTGTTTCTCAGACACAAAGGCTCACATGTGCTGCCAGCATGCTGGGCTATCGCTGGGCGTTGCTCGGCTGGCTTGGCTCATGCTCTCAGCTCAGGCATGTAAGCTCCTTCCCCCCCCAAGCTCCTTCCCCCCCTCCCCCTAGCCTGGCCCAGCCCCCTGTGTCCTTTCAGTATTTCTACGGGTACATATTGTACTTCTCTGTGGATACACTAAGCTGACAGCTTAACAACCAAGCTTGCTTGTGAGCAAGACTCAGTTCCTAGGCTCTGGGGAGGCAGAGGATGACAATGCTGTTTATGTTCCTTAGAGTTTCCCTCTCTAGCTTGTAATTATTACTGGGCTCCAGACACACATAATCAGGACAACTAGAAGGGCACCAGGTGAAAATACAATATTCAAGAGAGTCACAATACAGCACTCACTGTCAATCAGGCCAAGACTAGAATTCTTTGAACCTTTATGAATGTGGGGTGCTAAGCATACACAGATGAGAAATAACATAATCCCTGCACCTGAGGAGTCTACAGAGGTGGGAGAGGTGGTACATACACAAATAAGTATAGTACAAGGTAGAGTGTGAGAGGAGCAAAGGAGAGAACCAGGGCCCTCTTTTGTCACTTCATGCCTAGTTTATTATATAATGCTCCAAATGAGTTTCCTGCTTCCAGTCTCTCTTCAATCAATTCTATATACTGCTGCCATATTGTCTCCCCCTGAAACACTGCTCACAATAAGTTACCTCACTCCCTACTGTAAAAATCTTCAACATCTCCCCAGGATCCAGAGACTATAGTCTAAACTCAATTAGCCTTACATTCAAGGCCCTCCCCAATCTGGTTCACTTCTGCTTCTCTTTGATCTGCTCTCAGACAATACTACACAAATCTTCCATGTGGGGCAAGCTTATTGTCCCCTGAACACACCATATGCATTCCAGCCTCCATGCTTTTGCTTACACCATAAAATGAAGAGGATGGCCAAGAAGACCTCTGAGGTCCCTTCTGGCTCCAACTCTGTGACCCTATGGCACTCCCCTCCTCCCCAGTGCCTTCCTCTTGGCTGGTCCAGAAGGGGTCTTCAGCAGTTTGGCTCAAACCTCCTCCACCAGCTTTCTCTCATGCCACTGTGCTCCTTTCATGAACTCCGTATTCTAGCCAGACTGGGCCAACTCTCATTCTCACCCAGTCCTCTCTGCTTTTTCCCCCTTCCATCATGCCTGGGGAGAATTCCCCCCTTCTACCTCCATCTATCAAACTCAGACCTTTCTTCAAGTCCTAGCAGGTATAACCTCCTTCATGGAGCATTCCCTAACCTGACTGCCCAGAATGAAAGTGACTTCTCCCTCCTCAAATTCCTCATAACACCTCATCTGGCCTTCTCCTTTGTATTCTATCACTTGTCCTTGTGTTGCTATCATTTCTACCCCATCCCCTATTAAGCTGCAACCTTCTTGAGAATTAGTGGATAGAGTGCTAGGCCTGAAGTCAAGAAGACTCATCTCCATGAGTTAAAATCCAGCCTCAGACACTTACTAGCTGTGTGAACCTGGGCAACTCACTTAACCCTGTTTATCTCAGTTCCTCATTTGTAAAATGAGCTGAAGAAGGAAATGGCAAGCCATTCCAGTGTCTCTGCCAAGCAAATCCCAAATGGGGTCACAAAGAGTTGGATACAACTGAAACAACTGAACAACAGTCTTTGGATACTCAGCTCCTTGCACAAAGGAAGGGCTTATTAAGTATATTACGGGAAGAGAGGAACAATATGAGAATCTTCCACATCTCCTCTGCAATAGCTAGTTATAAATGTGGCATCCTTGTCCACTCTACAGATGGTAACTATCTCTACACTCCTAAGGTGGAGTGTTGTAGAAAAAACATTAATCTTAGAGTCAGAAGAGATGTAGGCCTGAATCCTGTCTCCATCAATAATAAGCCGTGTGACCACAGACACGTCATTTTACCTCTAAGATCTTTACTTCTCTCACCTCCAAAATAGGGTAAGCATCTTTTTATCACCCACCTCAGTGGATTGCTGTGAGGAAATTGCCTTGTATACCTGAAGGCACCCCAACAATGAAAGTTTTTACTCCAGGGGGTGACAAGAAGAATGCTGTCCTTGGAGTCAGGAGCCCCTGGTCCCAGGCATGGCTTGGCCACTTACCCAATGAACCTGAGGCACTTAAATTCTCTTGAGTCTCAGTTTCCTCATCTGCCAAATGAGAGGTTTGTACCAAATGATTCCTAAAGTCCCTTTTACAGTGAACATTCTATGGATTATTATTCTTATGAATCAAAATTTAATGTGACTAATGTCATTACTTAATATTGATGACAGTCTTTCATTATATGAAAAAAATGACAAGAACTAAATTTAGATTATCGTGTTTCCTGTCAATAAAAACATATGATTTTTAAATGAATGAATCTTGGAGTCAGTGGAAGTTGTCTTAGGGTAATCCTTATTCATGGATAATCACTCAGAAATAATAGCAAGACATATACATTTTTAGAAAGTTAAGCAGAACCAAATGTGTGGCCCCAATCAAAAAGGACATGAGGAATTTTCTGCTTCTTCCGAACTGTCAATGAAAGACTGAAGTGAAGATTTTTATCTGCAGTCCTAAGTCCTGCAGAAAAGATAAAACACATGGTTACCGTTGTAACATCAAGAGAAGCAACATGAAAACAGGATGTGTAGCAAGTGCCTTGATTCTACACCGGAGCAAATTAAGAAGCATGAAGTTAACTATTTCCCTGCCATACTTGAGCAATCATGTCTTGCCAATAGTACCATAAACTTTTCAGCTGGACAGGGGTAGAAAGTGAGGTAGGGGAAAATGTTAATTTTGCTTTGGTCCTGGTGAATGAACAAAACTAGTTTTGCTCTATGGAGGAAAACTTACTCTGGGTTGCCTAGTTCATGCTCACACACACAAAAAAACCCAAATCCTACATTTTTCCTTTGATTTGGGGAAATTTATTCCTTTTCAACTTCCAAACTAAATCTAAATTTTAGTTAAAATAAAAAAAAAAAAGCTTAAGACAGACCCCTTCCTCCAAGGCAGCTCAGGATGTCCAAAAAAATCAACCCAGCTGCTGATGGTATTTCAAGAGCTCTAAATGAAGACAATATAACTTTTCTAGACTTTGGGATGTTAGAAAGAATGAATCAAGATGAATTGTAAATGTTGCATGGTGGAGAAAGAAATCATGTGGGAGTCAGAGACCTAGGTTTTAGCCCTGGCTTCCCAATGATGTGATTCTGGACAGGTTGTTTCCCCTCTCTGGGTCTCAGTTTCCTTATTTGTCAAATAAAAGAGTTGGAACTAGATGGTACAATTATATGAAGTAGA
Source organism: Vombatus ursinus (assembly GCF_900497805.2). Taxonomy (NCBI): domain Eukaryota; kingdom Metazoa; phylum Chordata; class Mammalia; order Diprotodontia; family Vombatidae; genus Vombatus; species Vombatus ursinus. The sequence goes on from NW_020949696.1 coordinate 5,543,017, forward strand.
CAGTGCAAGTATTATCCCCTTTGTTATAGATGAGGTGCTGATGCTCAGAGGTGGTGAAAGCTAGCAGGCATGGGAAGTGCAGGATCCAAACTAAGGTCTCCCACCTTTCTCCGAGTCCCAGGTTCTTTCCATTCTTTTGCAGTACATTGTTCTGTGTAGGATACAGGAATGACATGGTTCAAGCTTCACGCACCTTACAATGTAACAGAGGAGAAAACCCACTGATCTGGGAGTCAGGAGACCTGGCCCACCGTCTAGCTCTGCCCAAAACTCCAAAACCTCACTCAGATTAACTTCCCTCTCTTTGGACATCAATTTTCTATTCTGAAAATAAGGGGACTGGACTAAATGATGCCATCACCTACAGTCCCTAGCTAGCTGACATTCTGTGGTCTCTGAATAGCTTTTTACAGGAGAAAACCTGCAGTTCAGTTTGATCCAACAAGCATTTGTCATCCTCTCTGGACCAGAGCAATCAATGGGCTCTTCCCTAGGGATGCAAAAATGAAAAACAAAACAGTCCCTGCCCTCAAGAAGCCTACATTTGATTAGTCATCTTAACTCTGAATCCAAAGGAAAGAGAAAAGGAATTGTGGAGGGGGAGAAACAGCAACTGAGGTTTGTTCCAAGACCAGCATCGGGAGCTGCAAGCATACATAAACACTGAAACCACATTTGTTGAATTTCATTTAATTTGGGAAAGAACAGAGTTTAGTTCGTGAAGAAGACTACTCACCAATACTCCAAAGAGATCAAAAAAAGAAGAAAGGGACCTATATGTACAAAAATATTTATAGCAGCTCTTTTTGTGGTGGCAAAGAGTTGGAAATTGGGGGGATGTATATCAACTGGGGAATGGCTGAACAAGTTATGGTATATGAAGATGATGGAATACTATTGTTCTAAAAGAAATGACAAAGGGGATGGTTCCACATGACCTGAGAAAACTTGTGTGAACTGATGTAGGATGAAATGAACAGAACCAAGAGAATAATTTATACAACAACAATGTTGTAAAGATAATAAACTCTAGGGGTGGCTAGGTGGCGCAGTGGATAGAGCACCGGCCCTGAAGTCAGGAGGACCTGAGTTCAAATCTGGCCTCAGACCAAACACTTGACACTTACTAGCTGTGTGACCCTGGTCAAGTCACTTAACCCCAACTGCCTTAAAAAAAAAAAAAGATAATAAAACAATGAACGGCTTAGGAACTCTGATCAACACAACGACCAACCACAACTCCAAAAGACTTATGATGAAACACTCTTCCCACCTCCAAATAGAGAACTGATGGATTTAGAGTGCAGATTGAAACATACGGGAGGTTGTGAGTGGGGGCATAGGCATGGCCAATGCCTGAATTTCTTTCACTTAAATATACATGTTTATAAATGGTTTTATTTTTCTTGCTTTCTTCTGGGGTGGGGGGAGGGGGAGAGAGATTGCAAACAGCAGCAACATTTATAGGGTCTACTATGTGTCCAGGACTGTGCTAAGCACTTTACAAATGTTACCTCATTTGATCCTCACAACAATGGCAGGGGAGAGGGGGAGGGGGCTGGTAATATTATTGTCTCCATTTTATAGTTGAGGAAACTGAAGCAAACCAAGGATCAGTGACTCACCAAAGTTACATAGTAAGTATCTGAGGCCACATTTGAACACGAGTCTTCCTCACTTAAGAGGATAAAACCCAGAGCTTTATCCTCTGTGCCACCTAGCTGATCCTGAAAATAAAACTGAATTAAAAAAAAAAAACACTCAACAGAAGATTCAGAGAATGTGTAGTGGAAGAAGTCTGCCAAACAATTTAATACTACTTGAGCATCAACTTAACTGCCCAATTCTGATGCAAAGATTTTGATGGAGGGAAAGAGAATATATACACTAGACTGCCCCCTAAACAGATTTATGACAGAAACTCAGTGGTGGAGGGCCCTCAGAATATCTCTAGTCCGACTCATACCTAAATAAGAATCCATTTCCCCCATCAAGGGGTCAGCTATCTCCACATGAAGCCTTCCACAAATGAAACAAAATCTCCTCCCTCACAGCCCCTCCATTCTACTCCGGGGCAGGCAGCTCTAACTGCTAAGATTTTCCTTGGGGGAGGGGTTGGGGGAGAATTCTGCCTTTCTACAACATTTACTGATTGCTCCCATTTCTCTCCTCTGGGGCTATGTGAGTACTGAACAACCACTTCTGATTATGGATTATGGACAATTTTGAGAAACCATAATCACCTGGGTGTCCTATTTTTCCCATCTTTTGTAATCCTAAGTGAAAGTCTCTTTCTGTTCAAGTCTCTTTCTGTTCAGCACAGGTTGTCTTGCAAAGCACCCAGCAAAAAGGAACAGTTTGTGAGTCAATGGATTATACGGTTATATGATATTCCTTCTCCCCAACGGGAAAAACAAATTAACGTGAATTTCTGCCACAAAGTTTGCATTCTTTGGGAAAGAACGGCCCATTGCTTTCTGGCCTTTCCCTGAAATACATGCCTGCCATCTAAGCAACTGTAACAGCATGTGCTAAATTAGATGGTATTTTGGGATTCTAAATTTGTACCACATGCCATACTCTGACAATGAGAAGTTTCCAAGGGCTGCAAAACCTTCCTCAGTAAGCTGGAGAGAGCAAATGCCAGCAGCAGTGAAAAGAAGTGGGAGGGAAGGAGGAGTGTGCAGTAGGCCAGAGGGGTCTGCAGAAGCTCTCAGAAGCGGAAAATGCCAGTTGGTGATCCACAGCCACGTGATACCCGGCCCAGGAATGCCACTACTGCAGGGCTGAGGAATGCAAGCTCGTCAGGACAGGAGGATGAGACAGCTATATACTCACTCAGTACAGCCAGGAGAGACTAACCAAAAATATGTGGTGCTCACATTGCTGGCTGACTAAATTTAGAAAAGCTAACTATCTGGAGAATGTGAACGAGCAGTACTGTTAGAAGTGGCCTAAGATATCTGGAAAGTCTCTCTCTCTCTCTCTCTGAGTTCAGCAAAAGACTAAATTTGGGGATACTGCATTTATTCATATCCCTCTAAAAACATTATGATTTCTTAAAAATTTTAAATCAAATTGGGCCATGTAGCAGAAAAAAAATCACTAGGCTCGGGTTCAAGTCCAAGGTCAGACACTTTCTCGCTATGTGATTGTATATGGAACAACGTCGCTGAACCTGAGGTTCCTTGTTATTAAGTGAAGATAACACTTAAGCTACCAGCAAGGAAAGGGGCCATGGGGATCATTTAGTTCAACGCCTTCATTTTACAGATGAAGAAACTGAAGCCAGAAACATTTGTTATGTGTCGTTACGTGAAGACACCAAATTTAGATAGAGTAGTCGCTGTCTTTCCTGTTTCCATGGGGGGGGTACCACCATCATTCCAGCTTGAAACCTCAGTGTCATCCTCAACTCCTCACTCTCCACTTACATTCGATCAGTTACCAAATCTTGGTGTCTGGACAACTCGGATTCAAGTTCCATCTCTGACATATACCATGTGATTCAGGAGAAGTTAGTCACCACTCAACATCCCAGGCATTTGCTTCACCGAGAGCTTTCTACACAGATGTTTGTGGTCATAGGAACAAAAACAACAGTGTTCAGAGGGGAAATGACCTTAATGGTTATACAATCTAACCTTCTCATTATAGATATAAGGAAACTGAGCCCCAAAGAAGTAAAGTGACTTGCCCAAAATCTTACAAGTAGTAAGTGGAAGAGTCAGGATTTGAACCCTGGTCTTCTGACTCGGAAAATCACAAAATCTCAATTGAGAGGGGCCTGAGTCTACTTCAACTTGTATCTGAACAAGAATTCTCTGAACATATTCCATACGTGGTCACCCAGCTTCTTATTAAAGATTTCTAGAGAGGGGAAACTTACTACCACTCCCAACCAGCCCATTCTCCTTTAAGATAGTTTTTTCCTTGTTTCAAGGTTAAATCTGATTTTCTGCAACTACAATCTACTGCTCCTCTCTCTGTCTTCCAGGGGCAAGCAGATCAAGGCTAATCTTCTTTCCCCTGCCCTTCAAAGACTTAAAGACAGCTATCTTGGTCTTCCTAAGTTTCTTCTCTAAACTTAACATGCCCAGGTCCTCATATAACATGAACTTTCATCGTCCTAGTGGCCTTCATCTGCATGCTCTCAAAATTATCAATGTCCTTTCTAAATGCAGTGTCTGAAACTAAACACAATAACCATATATGATCTGATCAGGGCAAAATATAGCGGTACTATCACTTCTCTAGATACTATGACTCCCTTAAAAAAAAAAAGGATGAACTTACATACCAAATAAAAATGGGCATTTTCAAAATATGTATATTATATAGAAATCTTCATTTTAATCAAGTGCCAATCAAGGCACATTTATTAAGTACCTACTTTGCACAAGGCATTGTGCTAGGTGCTGGGAATACAAAAAGGGCAAAAGACAGTCCCTGCCCTTGAGAAGCTCACAATCTAACAGGGAGAAAATCTGCAAACAAATACGTGCAAACAAGCTGTATTCTGGATAAATAGGAAATAATCAACAGAGGGAAGGCACTAGAATTAAGAGGGATTGGGAAAGGCTTCCTGTAGAAGGTAGGGTTTTAGCTGGGACTTGAAGGAAACCAGGGAAGCCAGAAGATGGAGATGAGGAAGGAGACCATTCCAGGCATGGTGGACAACCAGAGAGAATGCCTGGAGGTGACAAACGGAATGTCTCGTTTGAGAAACAGAAAGGAGGCCACTGTTACTGGATTACAGAGTATGGAGTGGGTGGGGGAGGTATAAAGCATAATAAGGCTGGAAAGGTAAAGAAGGGAGGGCACTAGGTTATGAAGGGCTTTTAATGCCAAACAGAAGACATTATATTTGCTCCTAGAGGTGATAGGAAGGAGTTTACTGGGGTGGGGGTATGTATGTCACATAATTGGACCTTTGATTTAGGAAAATCACTTTGACAGTTGAATGGAGAATGGACTGGTATGGGGAGAAATTACTGGCAGAGAGACCAACCAGTGGGCTATTACAGTAGTCCAGTCATGAAGAGATGAGGACCTGCACAAGGCTGGTGGCAGTACCAGAGGTGTATTCGGAAATGTTGCAAAAGTGAAATCAACAGTACTTGGCAACAAATTGGATAAGGGGGAGAGGGAATAAGAAAGAGTGACGAGCTAAGGATAACACCTAAGTCACAAGTCTGGGGGAGTGGGAGGATGGTAGTACCCTCAACAGTAACAGGGAAGTTTGGAGAGGCAGAGAGTTTAGGGAGAAAGATACTAAGTTCAGTTTTTGACATGTTGAGTTTAAGATGTCTCCAAGACATCCAGTTTGAGATATATAACAGATAATTGGAGAGTTGAGACTGGATGTCAGCAAAGAGGTCAGGGCTGGATAAGTAGATTCAAGAATCATCAAAATAGAGATGATAATTGAATTCATGGGAACTGACGAGATCATAAAATGAAACAGTATAGACAGAGAAGGGGGACCAGGACAGAACCTCATGGGATGGTTAGCAGGCATGACTGTGATGAAGACCCAGCAAAGGAGACTGTAAAGGAAAGATAAGACAGGACAGAAGAGAAGAGTGGCCTGAAAACCCTGAGAGAAGAGAACATCAAGAAGAGCAATCACAGTGTCAAAGGCTACAGAGAAGTCAAGAATGAGGACTGAGGCTGTGTTTCTCTGAACTTTGGAGAATCTCAGCATTCTGCAAGATCACTTCAACCCTGGACCTCACTGATGTCCCCAACCCACCCTACCCCCACTTCTGAGGCCCCTTCCTCTAACTGGAAAGGATGAAGATGGAGAGATATTCCCAGAACCTTCATTTAAGGAGAGTGCCCAGACCAGTCATCTCACTCTGGCTTCACTCCTCTAAACTTTGCAGTGATGCTCCCCTCATCAGGTAACTTTCCACTCCCACTTTTTCAGTTTCCTCTTGTGTGTTGTCTTCCTTCATTAGGTTGTACTCCTTGAGAGCAGACTCTCTCTCTCTCTCTCTCTCAGCACTGAGAACAGTGCCTGGCATTCAACAAGTGCTTAATTAAATATTTATTGACTGACTGCCTGATTGAAAATGGAGGGTGGTCCATTAAACTGCAAGTCTCTATTATGTGCAGCTTGCTTTTCTTTTAAAATATATAATAAATTTAACTTTGAAAGCTATTCTGCTTATTTGTGATTCTTTTTGGCTTTCCTTCTGTTCTCTTCTATGCATTTAAAAAATGCTTCAAAGACCCTATTTTCTTCTTTTTCTTTATCCTTTTGGGAAGCCCAGCTGGCTTCTTCCTCTCTCTCTTTCTCCTCAAGAAAGAAAAAGAAATCCTTTTAACAAGAACCCCTGGTTGTCAACATTCAAACTCCATTCTGATCCCTTATTCCCCTTCCCCTCAACCCAACCCTGCAATGTTCCATTTTAAAGCTACCCATCCTGACCACTGTGCTCTCTGAAATACCTGTTCCATAGGTAACAAATATGCATTCATCTTAACTCTTTTCTTTTCCCACTTCTTCCATCTTCTGGTTCTCCCTGAAACCTATTCCCCTCCTGATAACAAAGCCTCTCTGGCCTTCCTTTACAGGACTGGCTATACTTTCACTCTTTTCTATGACTCACTCAATTCATATCAACCACCCAATCAAAATTCTGGCAGCTGTTGTCTACCAATCTTAACACTCCCCTTTTTCCCTCAATAATTCAGTGCCTGGCTCACAGTCTCTTTTCTCCTCAAATCTTATCTTCATATTAGAGGACTTCCAACATACAAGCTGATACTCCCTCAAACACCAACCTCACAGTTCCTCAACTCATTCATTTCACACGACTTACTCCTCCACCCCAACTCACAAAAATGGCTATACCCTTAATCCACCTACATCTGTACCAATCTAATGTTCAAAAATTCTGAAATTCCCTTATCTGATCATGTTTTATTGTCATTCCATCTCTCCCTCTTCTTTGCAACCCAAACCATGTTCTTCACTCACACCATGACCTCTAATCCCTTGCCCCCTTAGTTCTCTCCCAGGCCATCACCTCTGCACTGTATACATTTCCTTCACTAGCCTGTCCCTTGATGGACCAGTTCAACTCAAGTCTTCTTCTAAAGTCCATCGTCACCTTATTGTACTGCCGATTTTGCCCTGCCAAACTTCATCCTCAGATCAATCCCACCATTCATTGCCTTTGCTTTTATGCATGTGCTATTAAATGAAGCTGGAGAAAATCACAAAACCATGCTGACTGGGTTGACTATAAATTTATGTGGTATAATCTCAATTGGACTCTAACTTTTATACTTCTCTAATGAAATCACTGTCCCAATCACCACAGTAGCTCTTCCAAACATTTTCAACCATCCTCAAATCTCCCATAGCTTCCCCTCCCCACACTCTTTCAGCTAACCAAACAATACCACTACTAGATTTATATCCCAAAGAGATCAAAGAAAGAGGAAAAGACTCATACGTACAAAAATATTTACAGTAGCTCTTTTTGTGGTGGCAAAGAACTGGAAATTGGGGAATAACTAAACAAGTTATGGTATATGAATGTGATGGAATAGTATTGAGCTTTAAGAAAAGACGAAGGGAATGGTTTCTGAGAAACACTGGAAAACATATGAAATGATACAGAATGAAGTGAGCAGAATCAAGGGAACAAATTATATAATAACAACAATGTTGTAAAGACAAACAACTTTGAAAAACTTAGGAATTCTGATCAATGTAATATTTAACCATGAGTCCAGAGGACTTCTGATAAAACAATCTCCTGTTGGATAAGGAATGGACTTGGAGAATAGACTAAGGCATTTTTTTGGACATGGCCAAAGAGAGAATTTGCTTTGTTTGACTATACATATTTGTAATGAATTTTTTTTCTCAATGGAGGGGAGAGGAAGTTGGGAATGAAAGAAGGTGGATTTTTGTTGACTGAAAAACTTTTAAAATCCCACAAAGATGAAGGTGGTGCAAGAGAAGAAGCCTGCTTAGCATTAGTGACCTATAATTTAAGCAATCTATTTCTACTCCATTTAACTTCTTGTCTTCTACTCACCCTGTCCCATCCCCTGTAATCACAATGGTTTTTAATTCTTCCTCTTCTTTTGGTTCCCATTGGTACCCCTCCTCCAACTCTAGAATTTGTTTTGCTTATGACTACTCCTTCACTTATCCTTACCATTAGGGTGCTGGGATGACCCTTGTCCCCACAACCCCGTTCAAGTGTAAATAATTCATCATCATATAGTATGTTCCAATTGATTAGATGTATTTACTTTTTTTTTGTTCTGATTGATTCCTGTTGTTTCCATTTCAGAGCGTCTACTTACTTCTGGCTTTTTCAGTAGCAATGTTTGGAAGGCCTTTATTTCATTAAATAAAGACCTTTTTTTCACCTCTAGGATTATGATAAGTTTTGCTGAATAGTTTATTCTTTCTTGTAAGTCTTTATATTTTGCCTTATGGAATATCATATTCCAAGTTCTCCTCTCCTATTAAATGGCAAGGGCCAAGTCTTGTGTGACTCTGACAGTGGCTCCTTATTTCTCAAATGCTTTCTTTCTGGTTGCTTTCAGTATATGTAAATATATATTTTTCACATTTATATATTTACTTGGAACTTTTGAATTTTGGCTATGATGTTTCTGGAAGTTTTCATTTGGGGGTTTCTTTAAAGATGACTGATGGATTCTTTTTCTTTTCACCTTATCTTCTGGTTCTAAGAGATCTAGGCAGTTTTTATTTATGATTTCTTGATATATGGCATCTAGGCTTTTTTTGGTCATGATTTTCAGGTAGTCTGATGAGCTGAGTAGCTTGGTGGTACAGTGGATAAACTGCTAGACTTGGAGTCAGGAAGACCTGAGCTCAAATCCAGCTTCAGATACTTACTAGCTATATGGCCATGGGCAAGTCACTTAAATTCTGTCTGCCTCAGTTTCCTCAACTGTAAAATGGAGATAATAATAACACCTGACTTCGAGTTGTTGTTAGAATCAAATTACAGTCTACTAAAATCCCCAAGTCTTTTTTCTGGATGCACTGTTTTCTAAAGATGCCCCCTCCTCAAAATCCTGTAAAAACAAATGTAGCCTGGCGTTGTATGGAAGAGGAAGCCTCTACTTGGACCTGATTACCTTCAAAGTTCCAAAGTCTCAATCAAAGCAATCTCCAGATCTTTCCCTCCTATTGAGTCACTTTAGACTGTTTATCTACAGTGGTAGACACCTAATGACAACAACCTAATGAATTGTGGGTTACTTCCGTCCACCACACCAGGCTGCTTCCCATTTTATACAAAACTTTAGCGTTTACAAAGCAATTTAAAGGAGTCATCTTATTTAATTCTCACAACATCCCTGAAGGGTATAAATTATAGCACAGAGATTATGCTCTCCAATTTGTAGATCGGGAAGCTCAAAGAGGTAAAATGACTTTCCCTACACCCTATACCCAAGAGGCATCAGAGCCTGGACTGTTGGCCTTTTTCCAGCTCTGAATCTCTTTCTCACTGTCTCTACCTAAAAGACCTCTGTGTTAAATGAGATCCTACCCTTTGAAGTCTTCACCAACACAAACTTGGAGCATAGAAGTGTTTCTCCAGAAGTATGGACAGAGACTTGATGATAGCACATTTAAGGTAGTTTCTCTAACCTTTAGAACTATTACTGTAGGCTGGGCTTATTGCCTAAGCTTAACTGAGCAAAAGATGGGAAGCAGGACTTACCCTTTTCCTACGCCAGGGAATAAGAGGCATTTACTCGAATTCTGACTCTTTTCAAAGTTTCCCCTCAAAGAAAACTCACAAGCCTGCAGGAAATACTGCCCAGGGGCCAGGAAACCCTGAATTCAGGCAATTCAAGGAATCTGCTTTTAATAAAAGACGAAAGATTCAACCAGATAAAGACCACAGGAAATCTTGCAGGCATTGGGCTTCTAGAGGCAATAAAGCATTTTTAGAGGAACTTTTTCCCATGGCACTCTATTCAAGAGACCTCAGTTTTAGTCCCAATCCTGTCACTGGCTTGGGAAAATAACTTTCATTCTTTGGACCCAAGGACCTCAGTTTATTCAAATGGACTAGAAAGTGATTCATAAAATCCCTTCCAGCTCTAACATTCTGGATCCTAAAGGCCTTGGAGTCCTCACAGCCTGCATTCCCTTGTAATAAAGGCCGTTCCACCTCTTTACTTCTTATGACTCTTAGTATGTTGCAAAAAGAGTACAGAGTCAAGAGAAAGAACAGAAACTAGGAACCTACCTGCAGACCATATGCTGTTTTCTGTATACAAAATTGATGTTTCTGAGTCACTAAAGCTAGAACACTGATATCAAGTGCTCTTCACAGCTTCCCATCTAACCTCTCCATGTTCCTCTGAAAGCCAATGAGAAAAGTTTGGGAAGAACAGGGTAATGATTGGTTAAAAAAATAAAATAAAATAAAACAATTGCCTCAAATTAATTCAAAAAGTAATTTAACAGTTAGTGCAGGGTACAGAGCACTCTACAGAGATAGATTCATAGTAGAAGACAAATAAAGATAAGCTGGGTACAGTAGAAAGAACCCTGAATTTAGAAACAGAGGAACCAGGTTTAAATTCCAGCCCTGACACTTACAACCTGTATTACCACCAAAAAATCATTTGTCTTTTTTGTGCCTCACTTTCTTCATGTAAAATGGAGATGAAACACTTCTCCCTTTCACAGCCAAATTTCTTTTAAAAAGCTATCTCTACCCGTTGCCTCACTTTTCAACCCTTTACAATCTGTCAGCTAGTCAACAAGCATTTATTACAAGCTTACTGCAGGCTAGGCACTTTGCTGAGCATGAGAGATACAAAAAAAGGTAAAAAATATGGTCCCCTGCCCTTACCGAGCTCAGATTCTAATAGAGACAACAAGCAAACAAAAATTATGTACATACAAGATATGCATAGTGTAAATGGGAGATCACTTCAGAGGGAAGGGGGGTGGTAAAGGAGGAGAATGGGAGAAAGGGACCAGAAAAGCCTATGGCAGATGGTAGAATTTGACTTGAGTCTTGAGGAAAACAAGGAAAAATTAAGAGGCTGAGGTGAGGAGGGACAGCATTACAGAAATGAGAGAGATATCCATGAAAAGCCACAAAAGTTGGGAGCCGGAGTGTCAGGTGAGAAGAGCAGCAAGAAAACCAGTTTCACTGGATTGCAGAGAACACCAAGGAGAACAAAGAGTAAGAAGACTGGAAAAGTAGGAATGGGCCAAGTTGTGAAGGGCTTTAAGTGCCAGACAAAGGATTTTTGTATTTGATCCTAGAGATAACAGAGAACCACTGGAATTTACTGAAGTGGGAGCAGAGAGTGAAATGGTCAGGCCTGCACTTTAGCAAAACCTAAGATATAGTTGGCAGGTGAGTGGAAGATGGACTGTAACAGAGAGAAACTTGAGGCAGGGACACTAACCAGGAGACCATAGTAATAATCCAGACATGAGGGGCAGCTAGATGGAGCAGTGGATAGAGCACTCCAGAAGTCAGGAGGACCTGAGTTCAAATCCAGCCTCAGACCAAACACTTGACACTTACTAGCTGTGTGACCCTGGGCAAGTCACTTAACCTCAATTGCCTAAAAAAAAAAAAAATAATAATCCAGACACGAGGCAATGAGGGTCTGCACCAGACCCAGTAGTGGCTATGTTTATGGGGAGAAGGAGACATATATAAGAGATGTTGTGAAAGCAGAAATGATAAGAGATTGAATCTGTGGGGTGAGTGCACATGAAGAATCAAGGATGACAGTGAGGTTGTAAGCTTGGGTGACTAGAAGGATAACAGTATCCTCAACAGTAATGGGAAAGTTGGGAAAAAAGGAGAATTTGGGCGGAAAGATAACGAATTCTGTTTTGGACATGCTGAGCTTGAGATGTTCAGCTTTTCTATTGGAAATCCAACTGAAGATGTCTAATAGGCAGCTGGCGATATGAGACCAGAGTTCAGGAGAAAGGTTGGGACTACACAAATAGATCTGAGAATCATATACATAGAGATGATAATTGAAACCAAGGAAGCTGAGATTACCATGCAAGATTGTATAGAGGTAGAAGGCAGCCCAGGACAGACCTTTGGGGGATACCCATCCTGGAGGATGATCCAGCAAAGGAGATGAGAAGGAGTGATCAGACAGAGAGAAAGAATCAGGAGACAGCAATATCTAAAAATTTAGAGAGAACAAAGTATTAAGGATAAGAGGACGATCAACATTACTCTACAGAGAGGTCAGGAAGGATGAGGATTTAAAAGAAGCCATTAGACTTGGCAATTAAGAGATCATTGGTAACTTTCTCCAAAGTTATCAATCATAATACCAACAGGAATGATTACCAATTACCAATACCAATGAATGATAAGGTTGTAGGCTAGGTTGCAGAGAGTTTAGAATCAAGTGAATGGACAGAATATAGAGGCAATGTGTTGGTTTTATCTCATTACTCAATTGTAACTGCTCTCTCCAGAGCTACAAATGACTGTGCTATATGGCAAATCTGATTGCCTTTTTTAAATACTCATCCTTGTCCCTCTCACTCTGCTCGACACTGTTGACCAGCCTCTCCTCCTGGATGCTCTCTCCTCTCTAGGTCTCAGGAGCATTGCGCTCTCTCTTGGTTCTGCTCCAGTCTGTCTGACTGTTCCTCTGTTTCCTTTCCTTGATCATCATCCATAAAACTCCCATTAATTGTATGTGTAATGGCCCTTGACTATTTTCTTTTCACTCTGTCACTTGGTGACCTCATCAGTTCCCCTGGATTTAATGATCATTTTTACGCAGATGAATTCCAGATCTACATATTCTAGTTTCTCTCCTAAGTTTCAATGATACTTTTCCATCTGACTACTGGATATTTGAAACTGGTAACTGTCCCATTGCTATTGTTCAGTTGTTTCAGTCATATCTGACACTTCATGACCCCATTTGGGGTCTTCTTGGCAAAGATAGGGGAGTGGTTTGCCATTTCCTTCTTCAGCTCATTTGACAGATGAGGAAACTGAGGCAAACAGGGTGAAGTGACTTGCCCAGGGTCATAAAGCTAATAAGGCCAGATTTGAACTCAGGAAGATGAGTCTTCCTGACTCCAGGCCTAGCACCACCTAGCTGCCTACTTGATATTTTAAACATAAGCATCTCAAATTCAACATGTCCAAAATTCAACTCATTCTTTTCCCCAAACCACTCCACTTTGAACTTTCTTATTTCTGTTAATCATACCACTGTCCTTCAATTCTCCTAAGTTTGCAACCTTAGCATTACCCTTGTCTCTTCACATTCTGCTTCAACCCTCATTTCAATCAGCTGCCAAATCTTGTCATTTCTATGTTCATAATTTCTCTCATATCTATCCCTTTCAATCTACTCAGTCACCATATTTCTAAGACCTTTTAAGATTTTCAAAGCATTTTTCCCATAAGAATCCTATGAAGTAAGTAGTGTAGGTTATTACCATTTTAAATATAAACTAAGGTTTAGAAATTTATTCAAAATCACAGAGAGCCAATATTTAAACTCAGACCTCCTTGTTTCAAGAATAGAAATCCTTGCAGAATAATATGTGAATGAGAGGTGTGAACAAAGTGCTATTTGAGGTAGATGGAAGAAAAATATTTCTAAGTGGAGTGATCAGGTGAGGCTTCATGGATACAACGGCACTGGAATTGGGCTTTACTCAGTCTTAGATTAAATTAATTAAAATATAATATCCAGATCAAGAGAAGTAATAGTGCCACTTTATTCTGATCAGACTATACCTGGAGTTTCATCACACTTCAAAAGGACAAACTCCAGAGGACTGTGAACAGCATAATGAAAGATTTGGAAACTATCATGTGAGGAACAGTTCTAGGAACTGAAAATGTTTAGTGTGGAGAAGAGAAGATAAATAAAGAGAGATAGAGCTGTTGTCTCCAAACACCTCCAGGAGAGTCACGCAGATGAAAGAATAAGCCTATTTATTCTTTGTGGTTTCAAAGGGCAGAACTGGGGACAAAGGTTGGAAGTTATAGTGAGGCAGATTTTGGCTCAACATCAGAAAAAAAATTCTAATAACTAGAGCTGTACTACAATGTAACAGGATACTGGTGAGGTAGTGAGTTACCCTACATGGGAAATATCTAAGCAAAAACTACACGGTTTTTTAGGCTAATGGTAAAAAGGTAGTATGTGCTGCAGCAGAAAGAGTGGAAAGAAAATCAGTGGATTTTCAAACTGGAAGACCTAAGCTTAAATCTCAACACTACAACTTATTGCCTATGTAACTTTGGTCAAGTTAATTCACTTCTCAGGCCTCAGTTTCCACGTCTGAAATGATTGCTAAGTTCTCCTCCAGCTCTATATGTTTGCAATCCTATGATGGGTAAGATTTCAAGAGAAGAAGACTGTGGGGTGTGGGGCGTGACAGCATGAAGTGGCGTTCCAGAAACAGGCAACAATGTGAACAAAGGCACGGGGGCAAGAAGGCACAAGATGACAAATTGTTCTTTTAAAAATCTTTCCCTGGGTATGCTACAAGCTAAAGCAGATATAGACCATTTGTAAAGTGGGTTTCATTCTTCATCCACACACATTCAAGTATGACCAAAGTCAAAGCCACATCTCCTTTGGGGGAAAAAAAATCAGATGGTATTTAAAAGAAAAGGTTATACCGATTGGGGAAGGGAGCTTGTTTACTGCCACCAATTACACACAGAAAACCACAGAGATTCCAGCTGCTAAAGGTTAGGCCCAATGTGCAGGTAAGGAGTAGGAAAGGGGGAGGTGAGAGGGAGGCAGGGGAGTATGGAGGGGTGGGAGAGATGAAGAGCCAGAGAGATTTCTGACTCAGCAGAGCTCACCCACACACAGTATCTCTGTCATCAGAAAGGGTGTGACACTCATAAACTGAAATTACAAATTGAGACAGACCAAGTGTTTCTGCATAAATAGGAAGGCTATTTTCCCAAATACAAATGGAGAAGAGCTAACCAGGACTTCAAAGGTCAGTATAATGCCAGTTAACTCCAGGACATACAAATAAAATGTGGTTTGGAGACTCCCAACCTGTTCATGTGTAATGAGAGCCAGTCCCATGGTGTATAGGTCATCAAAGGTTCCCTAAATGTGAAGAGACCTTAGAGAGCATCCTGTCTTATAAAGAATCACCGAATCTCAGAGCTTAAAGCAATCTCATACCTGAGTAAGAATACCTTCGATAACAACCCCAAAGGCATTTACCTTCTGGTCAAAGATTCAGGGAAAAGGTACCTACCCAACCACTATATGGGTCACAGGCAACCTGAAGTATTTACCTTTGAACAGTTTTTCCTTGAAAGAGACTTGTGTCAAACAGAACCACCATGCTTCAGTCCTGCAGGTTCATAACCTCACTTTCCCTCACCCCACTTATCCAGTCAGTTGACACATCTCATCAGTGCTACTTCCCCATCTCACTTTCTCCCTGCCTCAAGTCTCTCTCCTCTCCAATCTGTCCTCCACTCAGCTGCCAAAGTTATGTTCCTAAAATGCAAGTCTCGACTATGTCACTTTGGACTTAAGAAATATCAATAATGGTTCCAGAATGTTGCTGCTATCAAATACAAACTCTGACTTTTAAAGCCCTTCACACTGGATCCCAACCTAACCTTTCCAGACTTACATATTACATTCCTTCACTTATTCCCCGGGCCAACCACACACAAAATGTTGATCTCCCACCTCTGCACAGTCTGTCTTCCACGCCTGATATGCACTCTTCCTCTGCCTCTTGGAATCCTGACTTGTTTATTGCCAAGTTCAGCTTAAAGGCCATCTCCTACATGAGGCCTTTCTCAATTTCTGGCTCTTCATTATACCCCATCCCCCAAACTAGCACTTCCCTCCCCAAATTACCTTTTGTTTATTTTATATGTAATTATATATGTGCATATTGTTCCCTTGAGGGCAGAGATTGTTTCATGTTTGTATTTGTATCCCCACTGTACAGGCACATAGTAGGTACTTAATAAACGCTTATTAACTGATTAAATCTGCCTCTAGTTTTTGGGTTTTTTTTTTTAGTTTTTCTAGTTTTGCCCTCTGGAGTCAAGCAGAATGAGTTCAATCCCTCTTTCATGTGAAAGACCTTCAAATATGTCTTTAGGCCTTTCATCATTATTAACAACTCTTCTCTGGGCATTCTTTAGCTTATCAGTCTCTCTTAAAATGTAACAGCATGGCACCCAAAACTTTTACTCAGGTGTGGTCAGGTCAGCACCCAAGGGGATTATCACCTATTGTGATCGGAATGCTACAACTCTAATGTTATAGTCTAAAGTCACATTGGGCTTTTTTATGATTTTATAGAGCTAGAAAAAACAATAGCAAAATTCATCTGGAAGAACAAAAGTCCAGAATATCAAGGGAACTAATGAAAAGAAATGCAAGGGAAGGTGGCCTAGCTACCAGATCTTAAATTGTATTATAAAGCAACAATCATCAAAACTACTTGGTACTGGCTAAGAAATAGAGTGGTGGATCAGTGGAATAGGTTAGGTATGTAAGACACAACAGTCAATGAGTATATTAATCTACTATTTGATAAATCCAAAGACTCCAGCCTCTGGGATAAGAAATCACTATTTAACAAAAACTGCTGGAAAAACTGAAAAAACAGTATGGCAGAGACTGGGCATAGACCAGCATTTTACACCCTATACCAAGATAAAGTCAAAATGGGTATAGGATTTAGATACAAAGACTGATACTATAAGCAAACTAGAAGAGCAAGGAATAGTTTACCTTTCAGATCTATGGAGAAGGGAAGAATTTATGACAAAGCAAGAGAAAGAGAACATTGTGAAATGCAAGATGGATAATTTTGATTACATTAAATTGAAAAGTTTTTGCACAAACAAAGCCAAAGTAACCAAGATTAGGAGGGAAGCAGAAAACTGGGAAAAAATTTTTTACAACCAGTGTCTCTGATAAAGGCCTCACTTCTAAAATATAAGTCAAATTTATAAGAATACAAGTCATTCCCCAATTGATAAATAGTCAAAGGATATGAACAGGCCGTTTTCAGAGGAAGAAATTAAAGCTATCTATAGTCATATGAAAAAATGTTCTAAATCACTATTGATGCACATCAAAACAATTCTGAGGTACCACATCACACCTATCAGATTGGCTAACGTGATAAAACAGGACGATGATAAATGTTGGAGAAGTTGTGGGAAAATTGGAACACTAATGCATTGGTGGTGGAGTTGTGAACTGATCCAACCATTCTGGAGAGCAATTTGGAACTATGCCGAAAGGGCTATAAAACTGTGCATACCCTTTGCCCCAGCAATACTACTTCTAGGACTGTGTCCCAGTGAGATTATAAAAACGGAAAAAAGACCCACATGTACAAATTTATTTATAGCAGCTCTTATTGTTGTGGCCAAGAATTGGAAATTGAGAGGATGCCCACCAATTGGGTAGCGGCTGAACAAGTTGTGGTATATGAATGTGATGGAATACTACTGTGCTGTAAGAAATGATGAGCAGGCAGACTTCAGAAAAACCTGGAAAGACTTGTATGGTCTGATGCTGAGTGAAATGAGCAGAAGCAAAAGAACGTTGTACACAGTAACAGCCACACTGTACGATGACTGACTTTGATAGACTTGGCTCTTCTCAGCAATGCAAGGATCTAAGACAACTCCAAAAAGACTCATGATAGAAATGGTATCCACATCTAAAGAAAGAATTATGGAATTTGAATGCAGATCGAAGCATACTATTTGCTCTTTTTTTTCTTCTGTCATGTTTTGTTTCCTTTTTCTGGTGGTTCCTCCTATTGGTTCTAATTCTTACTTACAACATCACTAATGTGAAAATATGTTCAATGAGAATATATATCTATATATCTATATATAGATATATATATAGCGCACCTATATCAGATTGTGTGCCATCTTGGGGAGGGAGGTGGGGAGGGAGAGGGAGAAAAATTTAAAACTCAAAAGCATATGGAAGTGATTGTTGATAATTCAAAATAAATTAATTAAAAAATTAAAAAAATAAAGCATGTACTCAAGATCTCATTTAAAAAAAATAAAAATAAAAAGACATGGATAACAACTACACAGGCTGACAAGGTATGGATGGGATGCTATCTGCACTGATGGAGGAAGTATTCATACCAATGGGCTCACAGATCCATTTATCTACCTATATAGCAATTGTATCTGATAATAATTTGGTTTCTCCTCATCAAGAGAAAGTAGCTTTCTTGACATGCATAGATAATCAGTCAGTAGCCCTGGTTTCTAGTCCTGGCTTTGATACTAACTTGCTATGTAACCTTCAGTGATGGGGTTTCAGTTTCCCCATCTATAAAATGATGGGGGTTGGTTTTATAATAGAGGCCCTTCACTTGGAGTTTGTGGATATATTTTGGGGGAGGAAGAAGTCTGTGGATTTGGATGGGGAAAATTATATTTTTATTTTCACTGATCTCTAACTGAAATTTAGCATTTCCTTCAACAATGAATTTTTTGAGGCAATCAGAGTTAAGTGACTTGCCCAGAGTCACACAGCTACTAAATGTGTGAGGCCACATTTGAACTGAGGTCTTCTTGACTCCAGCACTGGTGCTCTATACACTGCACCACCTAGCTGCCCCAACAATGAATATTTTTTAAAGAAAAATCATTATTCTGAGGCACCTATACGCTTCACCAGGCTACCAAAAAAGATCTATGACACACAAAAAAAGTTATGATCCCCTTGGTCTAGGTAGGTGATCTGGTGAAGCCTACAGACCTCTTCTCAGAATGTTATTTTTAAATGCATAAATTAAAATACATAATATTACCAAAAGAACCAATCATATTGAAATGGTTATCAAACAGTTTTTTAAATAAGTTTATGAACTCCAGCTTAAGAACCCCTATTTAGATACAATTGTACATAGAAATGTATTAGTGGAAGGCTACTTATAAAATCATAAAATATAAGACCAGGAGGGGGCCTTTGAATCTGAAATAGTAGAGCTAGCCATAACTTCAGAATCCAGAATATCAGAACTGAAAAGAACTTAGAACTTCACAACATAACATTAGAATTTTAAGGGACTTTGTAGATGATCCAGCCCAACCTTCCACTTTACAGATGGGGAGGCTGGGTCTCAAAGAATGACTTGTCTAAGTTCCCACATAGAATTAAAGCTGGGAGCAGACTCCAGATCTCCTGATGTACAGTTCCAGCCTCTTTCCACTGCAGCATATCATATCCTCTTCCAACCTCAGACAGAAAGGAGTCAGCAGTTCTCTTTGAACAGTTTGTATCAAACACTCATTTAGGGAAATACATTTATCTCTTGTAAGCTAACTGCAAGAGGCTTCAAGGAAGCACTTCAACATTTTCTTGGAAATTTATTTGTTTTTTCAAATGGGACTAACAAGAATTTTACTCAGACCTTGCTGGCAGGTTGCCATCCATAGCCAACTGTACTCAATCCCAGCACTCTCCCTCCTCCCACATTTCTCCTATGTTGCAACAGACTTGGAGAGAGACTCCTTCAAGCTGCATCAGGCCCTGCAGCAGGGCAGGGCAGCGTCAACTACAGATTCCAAAGAACTCTGGGTTGGCTGAACCAGACCCCAACCAGCTCAGAGAAAGAAGCAGCCTTGATTCCCAGCTGACCTTGAAAAATCTGCCACTCCAAGGCTAAAGACAATGCCCCTGGTACAGGCTTCAGACAAGAGCTACAATGAGGGTTTACCAGAAGCAATATTGCTTTGTGTTTTCTGAGTTATCTAAGCATTTCACAAGAAAGGGGAAATAAGAAGGACAAAGAATCACAGAAATCATGGCACCTCATCCCTGGAAGGGCCAATGGAACAGAAAATGTCAGAGCTGGAAGAGATCTTAGCACTTAGCACTTAGCACTCCAAAAGAACAGGTTTATAAGATCAGACATTTAGGGCTGGCATGTCATTACTTGGTTCTTGCTCCCAAGTAGAGCCAGAAGGCAGACACAGGTATTTAGAATATAAGAACAGAGAGGCAGAGCTGAAAAGAACCTGAGCAATCAACTCAATCCAGCCTCCTTGTCTTACAGGTGGGGGACCTGACATCCAGAGAAAGGAAGCAACCTGCCCCAAGACCCCTAGCATATCAATTGCATAGCTAGTCCTGGAATCTGGATCCTCACAGCCTGGTGCTCTTTCTACTATACCCTGTAGCCTCTGAAGAACTCAAACATTTTTAAATTTTATTGATTTTTTTCAAAATACTTAACTCTCTTTCAATAAACAAATTAAACAAAAAACTAAAGAAAAACCATAGCCAGCACAAGACAGACAGAACCTGTCCTGTGATTTTCTCCCCTCAGCTTCAATTCCCCATTTGGCTGCTGGTGCAGACACCTGTCTCTCGGGCACTAAACTTGAGACTAACACATCATATCAAACAGGCTGTGAATTGCATACAGACATAAAACAAAGGAAAACCATGACCAAGTTTGAAACAGGTAGGTGAGGGGAGAAAGGTCAACCCTTAACCATATAATTACAAAGCCAATATTACAGTTTGAGGGGTAGACTTGGGAGAAATTTAAGAAATGTTCTTAGAAAGAACTCAACATGCCAGCAAATCTTATCAAACTACTGGCAAAAATACCACTCTGAAACCTGGTAGAATTTCACATCAGTCTAAAGGGTATCTGAATATAAGCACCATTTAATCTCTTTATTCCCACAGCAGTTCAAAAGATACTTGTTAAGAGTAAACAGGTCTCTCCTGTGCAGTCATTTACACAAATTCAATGCACACATCCCATTCAGGAGATCTGGCCCCTCTTGCCTTCAAAGCATTCAGTGGTGTGATGTGACACCTTGGCTGAGCAACAGTCTTGAAAAGGCACAGTGGGAAATGATGGCTGGAAATGAGAATCGTGAATGTCTACATGCAGGCTTACCTAACAAGGGAAGAATTCGGCCTGTTAGCTAGTCTAGACTGTGGTGTTTCTGGGATTTGGGTAGGTGTGGGCCAGAAATAATAGAGTGGGATGGTTCTGGCTGCCACCTTGTGGCCACTACTCATATAGAAGTGAAGTTGTTCACCAGAAAAAAATGAAAAGGGATTTTTTTGCAGTTGTAAGAAATTATCCAGGACTACATGCTTGTCACATTCCTTTGACCTAAAGTCAACCCAACCCCCTCAGCCTGGGATAGCAGATAGAGGGTATTTATCTTAGAATCACAGAACAGAGAATCACAGAATTTTAAAGTTGGAAGGACCTTAGCAGTAAACTAGTCCAACGCCTCACTTTACCAAAGAAGAAACTGAGACCTCTAAAAAGGAAGAGACATAAAAGCAAAAGATAATAGCGGACAAAATCATCATCATCATCATCATCATCACAATCTATTTAGGATTTATATAGTGCTTTAGGGGTTGCAAAGCGTTTTACAAATATCATCTCATTTTATCCTCAACAATCCTATTAAGTAGGTACCATCGTCACCCCCATTTTACATGTAAGGAAACTGAGACTGACAGAGGTTAAGTGACTTGCCTAGGATTGCTAGTAATTGTCTGAAATGGATTGGAACTCAGGTCTTCCTGACTCCAGGTCCAAAGCTGGCTAAGGCTCTTTAAGGCCTAGAAAGCAATGTATGTGTATTGTTTTATTTGATCCTCACAACAACATGAAGATAGCACCATAGATGTTATTATTCTCTACAAATGAGAAAACTAAGGCGCCAAGAGGGACTTAAAGACTCTTACCCAATGCTCTTTCCACTCTAGCACACTATTTAGGATTGAGAGGCCAGATAATCCCCAAATCTTCATTTTACAGCAGGAAAAAGGGAGGTTAAGTGCCTTAAATTCACACTGAAAAGGCAGCAGAGCAAGGTACTCAAACCCAAGTCTCCTGAATCCTAGTGAAGGGCTCTTCCCAAAATCTCTATTCAATTCAATAATAGCAAATATTTATTAAGTTCCTTAAGGCACCGTGTTAGACACCAAGGATATAAAGATGAAAAAAAAAAAAATACTGCTTCTGCCCTCGAGGAACTAATGGTCTCCTAAGAGCAATAACAACACCTACCCAGATAAGCATGATGCAAGACAGAGCATGATAGGGGCAAAAGAAAGATTCAAAGATAACTGGAGGAGGAAAAAAAACACTTTTCAGCTGGAAGGCCCAAGAAAGCTTTCATGGAAAAGACAGCCAAGGCTCAGAGGGATGTGGTAGCAGCAGTGCACACCTGTCATCCCACCTGAGGTGGGAGGCTGAGGCAAAGTTAAAACTGATGGGGTGTCTGAAATAAGTCTAGCACCAATAAAGTAAGCTCCTGAAAGTAGGAGAAAGAGGGGAAAGCACGGCCACTTGAGGAGGAGCAAACAGGCTCTGGTTGGAAATGCACCACATCAAAACTGTTGTACCAATTGGAATGGGGTCAGCACCCTGAGGGTGTGCTGCCTTTCCAGCCTAGGAGAGACAGGGAGACAGGCCTAGATGGGGAAAGGAAAAGAGAAGGAGAGGGCGGGAAAGATCATCACGGACCTTACTGATGGATTGCCACTGTCCAGTACCATGAACAAGCAATTCTTCTTCAGGCATGGTTTAGACTAGATCAGCTCTGAGATCTCCTTCCAACTCTGAGAGTCTGTGAGTCTGAGTCACTAAAGTTTTTTGACCATAGAGTGACATCATAAGATGTGTGACTTAAGAAGATTATTTTGACAACTGTGTGCAGGAAGGACTAGAAAGGAAAAAGGCCCAAGACAGGAAGACCAGTTAGGAAGCTATCAGAACAATCCTGTTGAGAGGTATTGAAGATGTGTACTCAGGTGATGACTATATGACTGGAAAAGATACTATCGAGGTCAATCAAATCAATGCACAAAACAGCAGCAAGTAATAATAACAGCAATTCCTGACACTCACATAGACTTTCAGGTTTATAAAGTACCAAACAGACATCATTTCTTTAGCATCTGCTATGCAACTTGCCCTAACCAGGACACTGGGCACTCAGCTGGGCCCTAAATCCGCATCCTTTCAGGTTTCTCATTTCACTTTGGGATCTAAGAAAATTCCTTCTACTGGTTGTGTTACGCTTTCCTTTATGGAATGGGCCAAGTCACTGACTCTCTCTGGACCTTAGTTTCCTCACCTGTAAAATGGGGAAGACTTGGGGAACTATTACAACTCTTAACATTCTAGAACTCAATGACTGTGAGGCTTCAAAGCCACAGAAAGTTGATGCAGCAGTGACATCTAAAGGCAAAATGGACATATTACACCAAGTTCGCACCAATAATCACATAATATAAACATTGGGACAGACTTTAGGGATCATCTAGTACAACCCAATTATTTTGCTGATGGGGATAACTGAGGCACAGAAAGGGGAAGAAACTTGCTGTAGGGTATGCAGTAAGTTAAGCGGAAGAAATGGGACTTACATCCAAGTTTTCTGATCCCCTCTTCCAGTGCTCTTTACACTACACAGGCATAGTTGAGATAATTTTCCCAGAACAAACCCAAGTTTGCAGATAAATCAGCAGATTCTGTTCAGCCCTTAAAGAGATTTCTCTGAAGCAGCAGGACCTGCTGGGCCCCTGTGATCAGGAGAGACACTCTAGGGACTATTGCTAATCACCAAGAAATATCCCACATTAGAAAAGCAGGATGGTTTACTAGGGAAAAAAAAAAAAGTTTCCTCCTTGAGAAGGACAAAAAGGGAGTATTCCACCCACATCCTGTCCTACTTGATTATCTGGAGGAGAGATACCCTGAGGTTGGAAAAGGGACACCAGACTTACGAGTCAGGAGAGCCACTCTTGAGCTTCTCTTCCACCACTTCACTGGCTGGAATGTCGACCTTGACCTCTCAGGTCTGTGTCACCTCTCAGCCTCCCTGTGGCTCTCTGGAAGCTGTGCCTGTAACAGACATATAAGGGAAACAATAGTGACATGATTAAATAATACCCAAACTGTTTACTTCACAAGATCTTAGTAATAGCTCATATTCCTCTAGCAGCCTAAGGTTTGCAAAACACTTTTCTCACAATTCTGTGAGACATGCAGTGTAAACACTAGCAGCCTTGCTTCATGGATCACAAACCCAAGACTCAAAGGTCAAAATGCTGCTAGGCATTGGGGCCGAGGGTTCTGATTTTAAGCCGCACACATGGTTTATATTACACTGCACCAATAAATAAAAATGGACATAGAGCACACCAAAAGGTTAAAACAATACTGAACTATTAGGATTATCAAATCCAATAATGGCTAATATAAAACAAAGCTACTGCTAATTTACTTCCTCTGACTACTCCATACACATGTATATATCTATCAAAAGACACTGTAAAGGATACTAGAAAGAATACTAGACCTGGAGTCAGGTAAACCTGGGTTCAAGACCTGGTTCAGTCACTTTCTGACTGTGAACAAATCACAATCCCTCTGACCCCCAAATTCTCCTACAAAAAATGGGTAGAATGTTACTAGTAGTAAGGGGCAGCTAGTTGTGAGGATAAAATGGGATATGTAAAAAGGACTTTGCAATCATAAAGCACTGTTCTACTATCTCAATTGTGTGTATGGATACGTTTGTGTCTATTTTTGACCTTATGTTTGAAATGTCAAGTTAGGGAAGGACCCTTCTTCTCACTAGGTCTGTCTAGTGAGAACACATTCATAGAAGAGCTCATGGGGAACTTCAGTTATCTAGTTCAATTGCCTCATTTGACAGATGAGGAAGATGAGGCCCAGAGAGGGTGAGGTTCTTGCCCATAATCATGCTTGTAGTAACATAGCAGATCTGGGATCTGAGCCCATATTCAGTGCTCTGAGCACTATACTGCACCACCTCTTCGAGAAAGAAGGTATTTTTTTATTTCCTGTTGAGGCAAAGAACTAGAAATCAAGAGGGTGTTCATCTGTTGGGGAACAGCCAAACAAACTATGGTTTATATATGTAATGGTATATTATTGGACTGTAAGAAATGACAAAATGAAGTGTTTCCAAGCAATCTAGGAAGACTCGTATGAACTGATGCATTGTGAAATGAGCAGAACCAGGAGAACAAATTATACAATAATAGTAATATTATAAAATTAAAAAAAAAACATGTTTGGAAGAGTTGAGAACTCTCACCAAATGCACTAGCCAACTATGATCCCAGAAGACTGATGATAAAGCATGCTATCCACTTCTTGACAGAGAGGTGATGGACTCAAGTTACATAATAAGGTAAACATTATCAGAGTCAGAAAATGTGGGAATTTGTTTTACCTGAGTATGAATATTTGTTACAAGGACTTTGTTTTTTTTTTTTCTTTTTCCTAATTAGAGGGTATGGTAGGATTTGAGGGTGAGGGAGATAGGGATAGGATAGAAAAAGTAAAGCAAAGAAAGATGGTCTTTGAGGCACCTTTTAAAAAAAAAAATGCTCAGAGAGAAGAAAGCCCAAAAAGAAGCATAGATAAGTAGAACAGCTTTGAAAGCTACAGGCTAAACTTATTATATACTTATATACATATAAAAGAGATTTTAAAATAACAGCTAGCACATATATAAGCACATTACAATTTGCAAAGCACTATACATATATTACCTCACTTTGCCTCCACAGCTCTGTAAGGGTAGGTGCTACTATTACCCCATTTTACAGATGAGGAAACTGAGGCTGAAAAAGGTTAAGAGACTTGCCCAGGATCATACACATAGTGTTTGAGGAAGAATTTTAAGTCAGATCTTGTTGACTCCAGCACTATCTAGCTTCCAAGTTCCATATACAATCCTCTTTTTCTCATCTGGTATGTATATGGAAATGCACATTTTACTTGGTGTTGAAGTTCAGAATAAAAAGAAAACAAAAGGAACTGGCCTCAGTGTGTACATTATGATTTCTCCCTGCTGTAGGCTTTCTGGAAACTAAGAGCTCACACCATTGATTACTCTTAAGCCATCAAAAATTCCCAGAAACTGGAAGTAACCAGCCAAAAGGCGACTCCCGTGGAAGGGATGGGAATGAGGAAGGTGTGACATATTCCCAGTATGGCTTGTGCTTTCAGATATAATGCCTACCACCTCTCTCCAGTTAGTTGGCAGAGGGCAGATTACTGTTCCCATAGCAATTTGGCAAATAGTTCAGGGAAGTGAGATTCAGCCCACAAAAAGCTTCCCCACCCCCCCCCCCCCCCCCCCCCCCCCCCCCCATGGAGGAGGAGCTTTCCTGGCAACTGGCAATTAGTTGGTGGCTGACAGGATCCCACAGGGCTGTTCTTTGGGAACTGTGAAGGCTGCAGCTCCAAGAAGGAGAGGTGGCCTGTGGGGCCTACTAGAAAGAGTGCTGGACTCAGAATCAGGGGATCAGAGATCAAATCCTGCCTGTGACACTTACTAGCTATGTGAACACGGGTAAAGTAACTTAATCTCTCTGACCCTCAGTCTTTTCATTTGTAAAATGAGGATAATAATATGTCCTACCTGGCAAGGCTGTTCTGTGGAAAGTGCTTAACAAACCTTAAAGCACTTTGCAAATGTGAATCTGGGCTGTCGGATGTTAGACTACAAATAGCGCTGCTGGTCACAGGCAAATAGGATGCTAGGGAGTCCTGAGAGGTTCACTCCCTCTCTTCATGCTGCCTTGTAGTCTGCTTGCTTTCATATATTCTGTATGCTCAGGAATCTCCTTGGGGACAAAGATGACTTCATTTTTGTGTTTGTATTCCTGAGGGCTAGAGCAGGGCCTTTTAGGGCCCTGGTGACAGGCACTTAAAGAATGTCTGTTGAATTGAACTAAACATTAGGATCCCAGGTTATAACCATAACATTTTTCAATGGTCATTTTAATTTGAATTAAGATATTACAGAAGACAATACTCTGCTGAATCAAGGGTCACTGGGGCTATGGGTCAATGCCACGAGTTCCCTATTGCCATTTTTCTTCTTAAAGAGTCCCTTACTCAGAACTACTCTGGATAGGATGTAACCAATACACTAGTTCTCAAGCTGTAGTATAAAACCCACATAGAAGCTGGGAGTGGAGGTGAACTCCCAAGTGGTAGAGCACCTATGCATTCAACTTTCTTTCTTATCATGTCTCCCCTTCCAGAGTCTTGTCAAGCATCACTGGCCCCCAGGCACTGATGCAGGCCGAACTCCCTTGCCTGGAATGTGTTCTCTCATCTCTACCTACTGAAAACCCCCTCTTTCAAGTTATGGGTTAGACATCACTTCTCCATGAAGCTTTCTCTTGATCTTCGCCCAACTAGAAGTGATTATGCAATGAGAGAAGAGAGCTAGAGCTGGAAGGGTCCTTAGAAGTAAATCGAGTCTAGCCCTTTCATTTCACATGTAAGAAAACTGAGAGCCAGAGAGGGGAAATAATTCACCAATGGTCATGAAAGCCATAAATGGAGGAAAGCAGGACTGGAATTACCCCTCTCGAATTTTCTTATTTTGTCTAGATTTTGACTTTATCCCTATCATATTGTACCTTTTATCATACTTGCCTCAGCCAACACCTGTGACACAGGGATGGCTCAGTGGTACAGTGGATAGAGTGCTGGATCTGGAGTCCAGAAGACCTGAGTTCAAGTGTAGCCTCAGATACTTAGATCCTGGGCAAGTCACTTAACCTTCTGCCTGCCTCAGTTTCCTCATCTATAAAATGGGGATCATAAAAGCATCTACCTCCCAGAGTTGTTAGGAGGAACAAATGAGATTACAATTGTAGAGCATTTTGCAAACTTTGAAACACCATATAAGTGATAGCTATTGTTGTTGTTGTTATTACTTACAGAATGTATAAGTTCCATCTCCCAATCTCCCAATAGATATTACAAGCTCCCTGAGGATAAGGACTGTGTTGTTCTCTACCTTTGTATCACCAATAGTAACCATGGAGCCCTGAACACAGTAGGTGCTTAATGAGATGCAATACAAAAAAATGTACTGTCACAATTCTGCAAAGCTTTGTTCTAAGCACGGAGTAACAGTTAAGACACTAGACACTGCCCTCATGGAGCATACAGTCCATGTAGTAGAGGGATGACACCAACACAACAACATAGGTCTAATATACAATATCACATGACAGATAAATTATAAAGTTGAAACAGGTTTCTGTGAGATCTGAGGAAGAAAGTAGTTGCTGACCAGGGATATTTAAGTCCATTTGTATTAAAGTGCTCAAGATAAGTATTTGCAAAAAGAATACAATGAAAATAATTACAATTTATATATAACAAGATAAGATAGAGAGATCATTTCAGGCATATGGAACAACAGACTGAACAAAGGACAAAAAAAATGGAGAAAACAACACAAATCTAGGCGGAGGGGAAAGTGGGGAGAGGGTTAGGACTTGTCCAGATCATCTGATGCATGGAATTAATGGAAGGGAAGCATATGAACTAAATATTCCTCCCTTCTGTTAATGCCATGCATTGAGCAAAGATTATGAGGGCCTTGAATGCCAGGAAAGAGAATTTCAACTTTTCTCAGAAGGCAATTAAAAGCTACTGATGGTTTTTGAACAGAGGAGTGACATGAATTTATTTGAGGAAGAAGAAAGATGATTTTCTTTTTTTTTTTTTAGTTTTTTATTTAGTATTTTATTTTTCCCCAATTACATGTAAAAACAATTTTCAACATTCATTTATAAAACTGAATTCCAAATTCTCTCCCTCCAATTTGATATAGGTTATACATGTATAGTCATGCAAAACATATTTCCATATTAATCGTGCAGTAAAAGAAAACACAGACCAAAATAAAAATCCAAGAAAAATAAAGGAACTTTTAAAAGCACGCTTTGATCTGTATTTAGATTCTATCAATTCTTTCTCTGGGTAGCATGGATAGCATTTTCATCCTCCAGAGTTGTCTGGGATCATTGTATTTCTGAGAATTGCTAAGTCATTCACAGATGATCATTTTACAATATTGTTGTAACTATGTACAACGTTTTCTTGGTTCTACTCATTTAACTTTGCATAAAGTCATGTAAGTCTTTCCAGGTTTTTCTGAGAGCATCTAGTTCATCATTTTCTTACATAACAATAGTATTCCATTACAATCATAGACTACAACTTGTTCAGCCATTCCCCAACTAATGGAAATCTCATTTTCCAATTCTTTGTCACCAGAAAAGAGCTACTTTAAATATTTTGTACATATAGGGCCTTTCCCTTTTTGCTTTTTATTTTTTTGGGGGGATACAGATCTAGTAGTGGTATTGCTAGGTCAAATGGTATGCATGGTTCTATAGGTCTTTATGCATAATTCCAAATTGCTCCACATAATTGTTGAATCAGTTCACAACTCCACCAACAATGCATTAGTGTCTCAATTTTTCCACATCCCCTCCAACATTTGTCATTTTCCTTTTCTGTCCTATTAGCCAATCTAATAAGTGTGAAGTAGTAACTCAGAATTGTTTTAATTTGCATTTTTCCAATCAATAATGATTTAGACCATTTTTTCATATGGCTATAGATAACTTTAATTATTTCAACTGAAAAGTGACTGTTCATTTTTTTTTATCATTTATCGATTGAGGAATGGCTCTTATTTTTATAAATTTGACTCATTTTGCTATATATTTGTGAGACAGGGCCTTCATCTGAGAAACTTGCATCAAGAAATTTTTTCACATTTATGATTGCTAACTGTATTTCCCTCCATACTATTTCCCCTGTTTATTCTATATATGTTCACTCTCTTTCACCTGTCCTTCCTAAAAAGTGTTTTCCTTCTAACTACCACCTCCCCCAATCTGCCCTCCCTTCCATGAGCACTCTGCCCCCTTCTCTTATCCCTTCCTCTACTTTCCTATAGGGTAAGATAGATTTCTATACCCAATTGAGTCTGTATGTTATTCCCTCTTTGAGCCAATTCTGATGAGAATAAGGTTCAAACATTCCCTACCACCTCCCCCATCTTCCCTTCCACTGTAAAAGTTCTTTTGTGCCTCTTTTATGTGAGATAATTAATTTACCCCATTCTACCTCTCCCTTTCCCTTTCTCTCAGTGTATTCCCCTTTCTCATCCCTTAATTTTATTTTTTTAGATATTATCCCATCATATTCCACTCAAAACCTGTCTATATATACTTCCTCTAACTGCCCTAACAATAAGAAAGTTCTTATGAGTTACAAGTATTATCTTCCCATGTAGGAATATAAACAGTTTAACCTTATTAAATCCCTTACGATTTCCTTTTCCTGATTACCTTTTTATGCTTTGACTCTTGTATTTGAAAGCCAAACTTTCTATTCAGCTCTGGTCCTTTCATCAGAAATGCTTGAAAGTCCTCTATTTCACTGAAAGTCCATTTTTTTCCTCTGAAGGGTTATACTCAGTTTTGCTGGATAGGTGATTCTTGGTTGTAATCCTAGCTCACTTGCCCTCCAACATATCAATATTCTGGAAGAATATTCCAAGTTTTCTGATCCTTTAAAGTAGAAGCTACTAAATCTTGTGTTTTCCTCACTGTGGTTACATAATACTTGAATTGTTTCTTTCTGGTTACTTCCAATATTTTCTCCTTAACCTGGGAGCTCTAGAATTTGGCTATAATATTTCTGGCAGTTTTCATTTTGGGATGTCTTTCAGGAGGTGGATTTTTAAAATTTCTATTTTATCCTCTGGTTCTAGACTATCAGGGCAGTTTTCCTTGATAATTTCTTGAAAGATGATGTCTAGGCTCTCTTTTTTTTTTTTTTAAATCATGGCTTTCAGGCTTTCAATAATTTTAAAATTATCTCTCCCAGATCTATTTTTGAGGTCAGTTGCTTCTACAATGAGAAATTTCACATTGCCTTCTATTTTTTCATTCCTTTGGTTTTGTTTTATAGTTTCATGGAGTCATTAGCTTCTACTTGTTCAATTCTAATTTTTAAAGAATATTTTCTTCAGTGAAATTTTGTACCACCTTTTCCATTTGTCCAATTCTGCTTTTCAAGGAGTTCTTCTCCTCATTGAATTTTTGCACCTCTTTTACCATTTGACATAATCTGTTTTTTTAAGGTGTTATTTTCTTCAGTATTTTTTTTTGTGCCTCCTTTACCAACTTGTTGATTTTTTTCATTATTTTCTTACATCACTCTCATTTCTTTTCCCAATTTTTCCTCTATCTCTCTTATTTGATTTTTAAAATCATTTTTGAGCTCTTCCATGCCTGAGACCAGTTCATATTTTTCTTGGAGGCTTTGGATGAAGGGAGGAGCTTTGACTTTGTTGTCTTCTGAGTATGTGGTTTGATCTTCCTTGTCACCATCATAACTTTCTATAGTCAGAATTTTTTTCTGTTGTTTGCTCATTTTTTCCAGCCTATTTCTTGACTTTTAACTCTTTGCTAAAGGGAGGCTCTGCTTCCAGAGTGGAGGGCACACTGTCCCAAGCTTTGGGGGTTTTGTAAAGCTGTTTTCAGAGATACTTCTAGGGACCTATAAATTTTTAGTTCTTCCAAGGTGGCATGACCTCCAGAGAGATGTGTTTACTACCCTTCTGACCTGTGCTATGGCCTGTGAACAACCACAAGCACTCTTTTCTGCCCTGGAATTGTAATGAGGGTCCCCGTTCCCTGTGGCCACAAGCTCTGGTGTGCTAATGTTCCTCCTTGCCCTCAGACTGACACCCAGATCCAAGCATGTGCAAAGCGACAGAGTCCTGCTCCCAGTGCCAGCAAAGAGACCCCTGTAATCTCCTTTTGGCCAGCTATTTGATCCACTTACTATCTGTGGGCTGAGAGCTCTGGAAGCAGCCACTGCCACTGATGATTCAGTCGCTCTGAAGGCCTGCTCTAAGGTTTGCTGGGGCCTGGTCTGCACTGGTGTGGCCTGCACTGGAGTGTACTCCACTCTCACCCTGGTGTGACAGACCTTTCCTGCTGACCTTCTAAGTTGTCTTGGGCTGGAAAATTGTTCCACCCTGTCCTTTTTATGGGTTCTGCCACTTCAGAATTTGTTTTAGGGCATTATTTAAAGGTGTGAAGAGGGGTTCTGGGGAAAGCTTACACAAGTCCCTGCCTTTTCTCCACCATTTTAGCTCCACCCCAAGAAAGATGATTTTAATAAAGGTTTGTGTTTCTTGTACATTTGATTTACTTGATATTATAGCTCATCACAATAGGGGGAAAAAATCAACAACAATCAAAATTTTCTGTTCCTTTAAGGAACCTGTCATTCCCAAATGAGTTCATTTCTTTTTACCTCTATACCGAGTGGTCCTCTCTGAAGTGAACATTTGTTCTCCAAGGCAAGGGAAATGTAAGTTGTGAACTTGTGGCCAAACCTGACACTGCAGGATTATAAATGTTAGCCTGATCATCTTGCATTTACCCTGAGATACTTGATGTGTGAATTCTGGTAGAAATAGAAACACATTTCCTGAAAGTCATTTCAAATCCATCTGGTTAACCAGTCCAACCCCCAAATCCCAACTCCCTCCCCCAGCACCATACAAAGTAATAGCTCCTGTGTTCTTAGCAGAGAGAGAAAGTCTACTCCTTATAGCAGTGGTTTAATGCTCAGGTTTTCCAAGGGTCACCCCTAGAGCTCCATTTACCTGCCTCAGCCAAGGCCTGTGGCAGTCTGGTGATGTTGTCCTAAGGTAGTTGAGCACGAGGGCAGCTAAGGACATAAATAGCAGAAACATGGCAGCCCTGGGTTAGTAAGGTCATGTTAAGGTTATTCTGCCCCAAACACTGATACTCTGTTTCAGGTAATGCCGCACACCTCATTTTTTACTGGCAATAATGCAAAACTAATAGTACAATTTTATCATTATAGTAATACCAGATTAATCATAAACTCAACTAACTGGCATCCTTAACTGGCACTTCACTTTAAGAAATATTTTCTAGTGCTTAACAATAATGATAATAATAATAATTGTTATTACTATCATTAAATAGCTCACAACTCAATGGTGATTTAAATTTTACAAAGTGCTTTCCTCACAACAACCTTGTGAGGTAAGTAGTATAAGTATTAATATCCCCATGTGACAGATAATGATCTCCATAAAAACCCTCCTCTAAAGCCAGGGCTACCTCCAACTGTCCTGATCTATATCTGCCCACTGGACCCAGATGGAAGAGAAAGTGAGGCTGGTGATTTCACACAGCCCCGCCTCACTTAAATCTAATTCACTTGCAAATCATGGTATCATCTTTCTGATGTCATGATCTTCTTCAAGAACAACCTGTGAGTAGTCCAAGTTGCCCACTGGGGACTCAACTGGCCAGTTCCAATTGAACAACTCAGCTCATCCACACCTCTCCTCTCCTCTCCTCTTCTCTCTCCACATGGGGTATCATGCCCTTACCTAAGGGTGCTCTGCCCAAAGGAAGGTAAATTTTGAAGGATAAAACCTACCTAGATATCTAGGGGTTTACTGGTTAGATTTCTTTTTTAAAGCCCATGCCTTAAAACCAATTCACTCTGGCTCTCATTGATTGGCCAACAATAGGTTCCTACCCAAGCACCACTTAATGGTTATTGTTTGGGCCCAGATGGCTCAGAGTGAATGTAAATATTAATTGTTTTTCTTCTGACCAGAAACCCTGAGGGTGTTACCCTCCCAGTTTGATATTTGATATTTGGGGGAATAAAGGGGCCATCCCTTGGCTCACTTCTTATACAGCCCTAATCACAGAATGGGCATTGCCTCAAAGTAAGAACTCAGAAAGACCTTAGCTTAAAAAGACCAAGGTGTCCCACTTCATCCTGGGCCATATCTCCAAATGTCCTGATCTATATCTGGCCACTGCAACCCAGATGGCTCTGGAGGAGGTGAGGCTGTTGACTTTGCACAGCCCTCCCTCACTTAAATCCAATTCACTTGCAAGTCATGGCACTGATGTCATGGTCCTCTTCAAGAACAAAGGACAAATCACACAACCTCAAATGTCTGATTATGGTGTGAAGGCAACTTTGGATTCTCAAAGGCTTGACTATGCTTGTTGAGTATAAGCTCTAGGAGGAATACCTATGTACCATGAGGAATGTGGAACCAATGATAGACTTGTCTGTGGATCAGAAGACTTAGGTTCAAATCACATTCTACCAATCATTACCAGTGTGTCTTTGGATAAGTCACATAACTAACTTCTCTGAGCTTCCATTTTGGGCTTGATAAACATTAAGGCCCCTTCTAGCTTTCAATCTATGTTCCTATGATCCTAAGAACAGAAAGGCTCATCAGTAACACAAGCTGGAGCTTAAGGGATGAATTTCAAGGTGATGGAAACTCCTGAAGAAGAAAAAAACAAATTCTCTTCTGTCCCACACATCTTCCTTTAGCTTCTGCATGTAGAGGAGCAGAAAGGGGATCAAAGGCTGCTAAGAATCACAGTTTTTTAAATTTTTTATAAACATTAATTTATATAACTGTTGGCACTCAAAATGTAAGATTTGTATTGTACCGTTATCAACATTGACATCTTTACTATAAATGAAATCAGAAAACACAGGGAAGTTGTAGCTAAATGGAAGGACAACTCACAAGCTCTCCTTATAGAGGTAAACAAAGGAGTTGGTGCAATTATTTCCATCATGCACACAAAAGAAACAAGATATAGTCTTTCCTGGAATGACCATTTTGCCTTGCAGTCACAGTGAGCATGAGCAAAAAGACCACAAGGAAGAAAATGGCAACTTTTATGGAGATAATCTGTTGCAGGGGATGAGAAGAGATAGTCTATGAAAAACTCAACAAGATTAAATCAACACAAACATTCACATTTGGTGACATTAATGTAAAAGTAGGCATAAAAGAGATGGCAAAAAACACAGTTACGTAGTAAAATATGCTTTAGAATTGAGAAACTAAAGAGGCCAAAAAGGCTTGTGATGGAAGCTCAGAAGGTTCCCATTTAATTATCATGAACATACCCTTCCAAAAGAGAGTCGTCAGAAGGCACTGACCAATGTGGACATTAATCACAACAAAAACAAAAAGAAGAACCTATTTCTGAATGATTGGTTACCACTGTTGGAGTCATTTCTGCATCAGTTACCTGTACGCAATCAGACTGTCAACTAGTTATACCAAAAGTCAAAATTGATACCAATTAACAGATAAGGCAAAGATTTTATTCTATTGAATTGATCAAACATTTGTTAAGCAAAATACTGTTGGGCACTGTGGATACAAAGACAAAAACCAGGATCTTGTGCTCAAGTAGGTTACATTCTACTGGAAGATAACTGTATGTACACAGAGATGTTGAAGGTAATATAAAATAATGTCAAGAGGGAGAGAGTGCTTACCCGTGGGGCAATCAGGAGAAACTTCCTGTACGAGATAGTACTTGAGCTGTGTTCTGAAGGAAGCTGGAGATTCTATAAGTAAGAATTCATTATACACATGGAAGGTCATCAGGCATGGAGCCAGGAGATGAAATGTCATGTGTAGATAATAGGGTGCAGGTTCATTTGACTGGAATATAGTGTATCAAGGGGAGTAATATGAAATAAGTCTAGAAAGGTAGTTGGGGAGGGCTTTAAATTCCAGATTGATAATTTTCCCTTCTATCCTAGTGAGTCTCTAAAGATTTCTGAATAAGGGGTGATTTGGTCAAATCTGTTTTTTAGGAATATAAATTTGGCAGCTGTGTTAAAGGGAAGAGACTATAAACAATTAGAAAGCCATTGCAATAGTTTTTGCAGGATCACCCTTAGAGCTCAGTTGACCTGCCTCAGCCAGAGCCTGTACGATCCAGTGATGGTGTCCTAAGGCAGTACAGTAGGAGGGCAGTCAAAGGCACAAACAGCAGGCATATGGCCCCTTCGGGTTATTAGGGTATTGCAATAGTTCATGCTGCAGGTGATGAGGACTAGAACCAGGGTAAAATCTGTGTGAATAGAGAAAAGAGTATAATCAGGAGATATTGTAGAAGTCCAAGTGATATGATGAGGTAACTGATTGAATATGAGGATTGAGAGAAAAAGTAAAACTGAGAATGGCTCCAAAATCCTCAAGATGAAAAGACACGGAGAAAAGTTAAAACACCTCCACCCTGACCTATTCAAATGGGCTACTAGTCCCCAAAAATGGAAAATGGGTA
This sequence comes from Vombatus ursinus, assembly GCF_900497805.2. Taxonomy (NCBI): domain Eukaryota; kingdom Metazoa; phylum Chordata; class Mammalia; order Diprotodontia; family Vombatidae; genus Vombatus; species Vombatus ursinus. The sequence continues at coordinate 5,579,101 of NW_020949696.1, forward strand.
AGTAAAAGGCACTAAAACTAGTCAAACTGCCGCAATGAATAGGCCAGAGCTCAGAAAGTGCCTCAATCAGCAAACATTTTATCTAAGACCTTGGGCAAGTAATTTAACTTCTGTAGGCCTCAGTTTTTTTTTTTTTTTCATGTGTAAAATGAGGGGACTGGACTAGAGGGCTTTTGAATTAACTTCCAGTTAAAAATCTATTTTCCAATGATCCTCCTTGCCAAATGGAAATACATGGCAGCAAAGGCAACATTGACTTAGAATGGTCACTTCCAAAATGTTAATAGTGGGAGATTACAAGCAGTTATCACCTCATAGAACATAAAAGAATAGCAGAAAGGAAAACGGATCTTCAGAAAGCTTCTCTTAAGACTCAAGTAAACCAAGAGCATTTACAGATAAACCTGCAACAGGATAAATAAAAATATAAAAACCAGAACAAATCTACCAATTTTTTATAGCAACCTATTTTTATCATCCATAACACTAGAATCATCCTATCTAAATTCTAACACTTTAGTTCCAGATATGGGTCTTCTATAAGGAAATAGAAACAGAACTTAAGAAAATGAAGTTAGAAACAAAGTGGGTGTGCACTGATTCAGAAATGACTGAATATGTGGTTTATGAAAGTAATGGATTATTGTGCAGTAAGAAGTGATTCAATAAGAGAAAGGAGGATATTCAAAGCAAAGAAAGTCACAAAATGACATGATGGATAGAACAGTTGGATGGAGTTTATATTGTGTAGAAGGGGACAATGAGATAAATATGGAAAGGTGGGGTGGCACCAGATTATGAAGATGTTTGAATGGCAAGTTAAGGAGTTTTCATTTTACATCATCATTTTACATCTACATCATCATCATCATCATTATCACCATAGCTAGCACTTATATCATGCTTTAAGCTTTGCAAAGCACTATACATGTTATCACATTTGATCCTCATGACAACCCTGGGAAATAGGTGCTATTATTAACCCCATTTTATTATTAACCCCATTTTACAGGTGAGGAAACTGAGGCTGACAGTAGGTAAGTGACTTGCCCACGGTCACATAGCTAGCAAATTCAGGGTCATTCTGACTCTAAGTCTAGAATTCTAAACTACTTGATACCAATAAAAAAAAATTAAATGCCTTTTGTTTTTATATCACAATAATTTTAGCCCACTTCCACCAGGTAACAAAGACAAACAATTATGCAAAAACATCTGATACAGTAGTCAGACTACATCTGACAAGCATATAATATTCTGTCTTTGAAGAAATCCCCTGCCTAGCTGCCAAGAGGAGATAAGCATGTTTTATTACCTGTTCCCTAGGACTTTCATTAGTTTTTCCATTTATTGAGGGTTCCTTTTAGTTATCTTTTTATTTAAATTGCTGTAGTCTTTGTTTATGTTATTGTCTTTGATCTATTTATTTCACACTTCATCAGTTCATAGAAATCTTCAAATATTTCTCTTAGTTCCTATATCTCACTGAAAAATCATATTCCTTGCTGCAAAATATTTCACTACTTGCTTATGCCATAGTTTTTTGTTTTTTTTTCCAATCAGTGGACATTCAGTTGTGTTTTCTATGACTGGTTTAATCTCTTATTCTGAAATTAGATTGTTTAATATCACAATTTCTTATTTTATTAATTTGGGTATTTTGGTATTTTTATAGACATTCATCAGTTTCCTTACAATCCTCAAGTTTTGCTGGTATATAATTATGTGGAGTATTTTTATAATTTTTTTCATTCTCTCACCATTGTTAATTCATCTTCTTCCTTTTTATTTTAGTGATTTATCTTTTCTCACTCTTGATCAGATTAGCTTCCTGATTTTGTTAGTCTTTTTAAAAGTTATTTTTTATTATTTCTATAGTCTGATTTCATTTTTCTTTCTATAATTTTCTTTTTTTGTACATGTTTTAGAGTTGCTAATTTGTTTATTTTCTTGGGTATTTCACTGCATGCTTAGTTAATTGATCTCTTTTTCTATTTTGTTCCAAAATGTTTTCAGAGATACACATTTTCCTTGTTTTGGAATGTTCTTCCATTGCTATTATTTTATCACAATTATTCATTGTTTATATAGTTTATTCTGTTTCACTATTGGATATCTTGAACTGGGTATCTCATAGACACCTTAAACTCAACACGTCCATAACTGAACTCATTATCTTTCTCCCTAAAACCTCCCTCTTTCTAACTTCCTTATTACTGTCAAAGGTACCCCATCCTCCCAGGTACCCAGGACCATGACCAAGGGTGTCATCCTCAATTCTTCATTCTCTCACCCTATGTAATCAGTTGCCAAGTCATGTCCTTTCCCCCTTTGTAACATCTCTCATATATGCTTCCCTTCATTCCTCTGACACTGCCACCATCCTGGTGCAGGCCCTCATCACCTCATGATTGAACCATCACAAAACATTCTCACCACTCTAATCCATTCTCCATTCACCTGTCAAAGTCTTCTTCCCAGAGCACAAGTCTGATCATGTCATACTTCAATCAACTCTAGTTAGCTCCCTATCACCTCCAGGATCAAATATAAAATCAATTATCTGTTTGGTTTTTAAAGCACTTCATAATCTGCCCACTTCTTTCCTTTCCAGACTTCTTACACCTCACTCCCCTCCACATATTCTGCAATCCAGTGACAATGACCTCCTTGATGTTTCTCCTCACTCAGGGCATTTTCTCTAGCTGCCTGCCCCTATGCCTGAAATGTTTTCCCTTCTCATCTCCACCTCTTGGTTCCCTCAAGTTTCAGCTCAAGTCCACCCTTCTGCAAGAAGCCCTTCTTGGCCCTCCTTAACCTTAGTGTTTTCCCTCTGAAATTATCTCTGATTTATTCTATTCATACATAGTTGTGTGCCTATTGTTTTCCCCATTAGACTGGGAACTCCTTGAGCTCAGGGACTGTCTTTTGTCTTTCTTTATATTCACAGTGCTTAGGATAGGGCCGGGTATTTAGTAGGTGTCATTACTTAGTATATATTTAGGTCTGTATCTTTTGCTCATGTTTCCTTTATTCATTGTTATTATTTTTACTGAGTTTATTCTATTTATACCTGCCTTTTTATATTTATGACTCCTTTATGTTCTAGCACATGATCAATTTTTGTAAAGGTAATACAGGATGCTAAGAAATATATATTCTTTAATATTCCTATTCAAAAGTTGTCATGGGGGGTAGCTAAGTGGCACAGTAGACAGAGCTCCAGACTTGGAGTCAAGAGGACCTGAGTTCAAATCTGACCACAGACACTTGACACTTACTAGCTGTGTGACCCTGGGCAAGTCACTTAACACCGATTGCCTCACCAAAAAGAAAAAAAAAAGTTGTCAAGGGTCAGTTAAATCCAGTTCATCCAACAATTTGTTCAGTTCTGTATTTTCCTTCTTATCTTTTGTTGGATTTATGTAACTCTGAGAAAGGGATATTAAAATTTCCCACCATTATTATGCTATTATCAATATCTTTTGAAGATTCATCTTGCATTTCTTTTAAGAACTTAGTTGTTATATTACTTGGTGCATATATAATTTTTTCATGTTCTATGGTACCTTTAAGCATAATGTAGTTTCCATATTTATCTCTCTTAATTTCATCAATTTTTATTGTTTGCTAATGATCATGACTATAATTCCTGCTTTTTAGAGATACCTGGAGCATAATAGACTGTGTTTATTCCCTTTATTTTCACTTTATATGTGTCTACATATGTTAAATGCATTTCTTGTATGCGCTAAATTGCTGGGCATTATTTTCTTAACCATTCCTGCAGTCATTTCTCCCCTCTCCTTGCTTTTCTAGGCCATCACTCTTGCTGTGGTCTCAATTTTCTTCCTTCAAAATTTTGGCCTTTCAGTTAACCAGTTCAGCTTTCCACTGTCCTCCCCACTGATTTCTCCATCCCTCCACCTCCTCTGTCCTATCCCCACTCATCCTCTCCAATTCCATCAGATGCTGCTGACCACCCCTTCCTTTTGGACACTCTTTCCTCCTTGAGTTTTATGAGACTACCCTCTCCTGGATTTCTTGCTACCTATCTGACAGAGCTTTCCCAGTCTCCTCTGCAGGATCATAATTCATGTCCCTCTCCCATTCAAAAATGCACCCCAGGACTCTGTCCAGGGTCCTCTCATCATCTATCTCTACATTTCTTCTTTTGGTGATCACATCTGTTTCCATTAACTCAACTATCATTTCTACACAAATGACTACTAAGTCCACATGTTAATCCCTCATTTCCCTCCTGAGTTCCAATGTTGAAATTTGGACAATTCCAAGACTCAAAGGCATCTCAAACCTAACATACCTAGAACAGAATTCATCTCTCTTAGCCTCCTTATTTTTGTAAAGGTCATTACCATTCATCTAGTCATCTAGATACAAAACCAATTATAATCCTCAACTCTTCACACTTACATCCCCATACCTAATTGTTTTCCAAGTCCTGTTGATTCTACCTCCACAAAATCACTAAAAAGAGAGACTAGTCTCACTTTCGTATTTGTAACCCCAGCAACTAGTACATCACCTACGTCAACAAGCAATCCCAACTTCATGAAACTTATGTGAAAACTAGGTTTATTACATGAGAAATGAACATGCATATGGAACCCAAAGAGTTCACAATATATACAGAAGTTTGCATTTTTATAATAGCAGGTCAAAGGAAGGAGGAGATGACCTGCCATTATAAAAATCTCTATTATATCTGCTATTATAAAAATCTCTACCTAAAGGGGTGTAGTGTAAGAGGGGAGGAAAGGTACAATAAAGGACAAAACCCCTCCTAAAGGGGAGGAGCAAGGCTATAGAGCTAAAGCCACATTCTTTTCCCATGGGAACTGCTAGACTATGAAGGTAAGATGGTAAGCTTATCCTCATGAGTCCAGCTGCATGAGCCTAGGACAGACTATCTGGTGCCTATCTTGACTCCCTAGGATACACAGGGAGTCCAGCTTATAATGCAAACAATACATTATGTCAGCTGGGGGGGGGGGCGGGGGCAGTGGTTGATCCCTGACACATTCAGGGCCTCCTGCATATTCTGTATCCAGCGTTTCTGGAAAATATCAAAATGTCAAAAATGTCAAAAAGACAAGTTCAGGGGACTTCTTAATATTCCATAATACCCAGCAAATAGTAGGAATTTAATAAATGCTTAAATCAATAAATAGATTATTATGATAGCAAGAATAGGTGAGATTGGAGAGAGAAAGAGTATGGGTATGAAGACCTGTTAGGAAGCTACTGCAGTAGTCCACGCACATGGTAGTAAAGGTCCATACTAGAGTAGTTGTAGTAGAAACAGAGAAGAAGGCACATATATGACAGATCACAGGATTATAGATTATAAGGTAGGATCAATAGGATTTAGCAACCGACTGATTATCAGAGGTAAGGAAGAGTCAAAGGTTATAACACTGAACAGAGGATGGTGCCACAAACAAAAACAATGAAGTCAAAAGACAGAGCTAGATTTAGATAATTTGAGTTTGAGGTGCCAAATACCCAGGTAGAAATGTCCCATAGGCAGTAGAAGATACACCTCAGATACGCTCAGCAGAAGAGTCAAAAAGATCAATATTACATCACACACACACACACACACACACACACACACACAAATCTATACATATATTACATATATAAACTCAACAAGTCCAAAATAGAACAATGATGGCACTAAAAACAGGAAGACCATTTAGGAGACAATTATACTAACACAGGCTGGGGCTGATAAATGCATAAACTAGGGTGGTTGTACTGGGAATAGAAAGAAAACGATGGATACAAGACATCTTATGGAGGTAAAATTGACAAGACCTGGCAACAAATTGGATCTAGGGGCAAGGGAGAGTGAAGAGTTTGAGGATCAACCAACAAGCATTCACTTATTAAGTGCCTCCTTTGTGCTAGGCACTGAGCTAGGTGATGGAGACAGAAAAACAAGAGTCCTTGCCCTCAAAGAGACAAACATACATATAAAGATCTATCTCTATCTATCAATGTGCAAATATGGATAGATATAGAGAAAGGATACAAGGTGTTGGGGGTACTAGCAGGTAGGAACTCAGGAATAGCCTCATATAGAAGATGGAAGCTATAAAGAGACCAATTTAGGCTTGATGTCAAGAAAAACTTCTAACAATGAAAGCTGGCCAAAGGACAACTAGCTGCCTAGAGACACAGTAAGTTCCCACCCCCCTCACCTCCCTCCACTCCTAGAAGTTCTTTAAGCACAGGATAGATGACACTTGCTGGGTATGTTTAACTGGGGATTTCTTTCATGTATAAGTTGGACCAGAGGGCCATGAAGGCTCCTTCCAACTGTCAAATCCATTGATTCTATGAACTGAGTCCTGAACGAAACTAAGAATTCTAAGAAGTAGAGGTGGGGAGAAATTACATGCTATGTGTGCAGGACTGCTAGAATTAAGGCCAATATGGCTGGATCACAGAGTGAAATAAGGCTGGAGAGTTAAGTTGGGGCCATGTTATAAGACAAATGGATACCAAACAGAGAAGTTCATATTTGAACCTAGGGATGATGGGGAGCCTAGGAGTTTACTGAGTAAGAGACTATATGTTCAGACTTGCACTTTAGGAAAATCTTTTTTGACAGCTATGTAAAGGATGGATTGAAATAAGGACAACCTTAAAACAGCTGGACCAATTAGGAGGCTATTGTAATGGCCCAGGTCAATGGTGATGAGGGCCTGATTTCAGTGGAGAAGGGGTCATATTCAAGAGATGCTGTAGAAGCAGAAATGGCAAAATCTGACAACTAATTGGACAGCTTTAAAGTTAAAAACTTGGGTGAGAGTAAAAACAGTGGTGTCCTAAACAGGGAAGTCTGGAGGAAAACTAAATTTAGTGGGGAGAACAGTAAGTTTCAGTGTGGACGTGTTAAGTTTGAGTTTGCTAATGTAATATCCAGATAGAACTGTCTAGTAGACTTGAAAAAAACATGAGGGTTGGATATATAGATTTGGAGGCCACTACAGAGAGATGACGATTCTCTATAGAAGTAATAACAGAAATTATGGGAGCTGATGAGATCAGGGTACAGTTCTGGGAGCCCCATTTTAGCAGGGACATTGAAAGAAGCTCTAGAGTTCCAGAGGAGGATGACCAGGATGCAGAAAGGCCCCAGGTTCACGCCATAGAAGAATCAGTTTAAGAAACTGGAGAACCTAAGAAGAAAAATCTTTGGGGGAACATGAGAGTTGTCTTTTGATCTCTTTGTTCTGCTCAGTTCCAGACAGCAACATGAAGAACAGCCGGTGGAAGCTGCATCCTAACAACTGGAGAACACGGGCATGGACTGGGCCGCCTGGATCTTGTAGCGAAGGCCGGACCACGATTCGTTGGGTCTGATGCTCGGGGCATTCAGATTCAAAGAATGATTTAGACTAGATGGCCTGAAATCTCTTTCAACTCTGATGCTGTGAAAATTTGAGAAAATTACCAGGCTGGCCAGATGATGATGAAATGTTTAGCTGTTATACATGGTGCAGCATGCCTGGTAGGGCTCTGGTCTACACAAAGAAAAGAAGCAACCACACAGATGACATTCAGATCTTTAAAGTATGGGCAGCAATTATGGAATTCAGTTTAGTTTACTTCATTTGGCTCCAAATTTCCTTGATCCTACTTTACCCCAGAGGAACACATCTGCTGCTAAGATGAACATTCAGGGGCTCCCTCAATAAGTGTTCCTTGGCCAAATTCAACCAGGAAACACTGCTGGAAGAAGCAGAGAACAGGAGAGGACTGAAGTAAAATAAAGAAGGACAAAGTTATTGTTACCAATGGAAAACCTTTTTCTAACTCAGTATTCTTCAAATGCACTAATGCATTTCATTGGACACAGATCTAGAGAAGGAAGCACCTTAGTAGATCATCTAGTCCAATCTCCTCAGTGAGGAAATCAAGGCCCAAGGAGGTTTGGTAATCTGTCCAATCCCCTTGGGAGGTAGAGAGAACAAGTGCTGTTACTCACATTTTGAACATCATAATAGCAATAATAATGATGGCTGACATTTACATATCATTTTAAGGTATGCGGAATACTTACCATACATTATCAGGTTAAGAATCAAATTAGATAATATATGCAGAAGTAGAAAAGCAGCAGAGCCAGGAATCTAAATCCAAACCCTCTGACTTGAAATCCATCATTCTTTCCCACTCTGTTGCACCACCTCCGTATCCCTTGGATTATTAGGACTAGAAGGGACCCTGGGGACAATTTAGTCCAATTTCCTCCTTGCAAAGAAACTGAGGACCAGGGAGGAAGAGCGGTCTGCACCAAAGGTCCCAAAGCAAGTCAGACGCAGAGCCAGAGCTCAAACCCAGGCCTCCCGATTGCGGATATTTCTTCCAGGTGTCTGGAAGTAAACAAGTCTTTATGAAAGGGGAAAAAAAAACTTCCAAAGTGGCCCAGAATAAAGGATACTATTACAAGTTGGTCAGCCAAGAGTTGTTCTAAGACTGAGGGAAGAACTCTGGTCCAGAAAGAGAAGATAAGCTATTTGACATTGAAATAATCTTCCTTTCTGCACCACTTTGCAACTGTCCTCACACACAGACTTCCTGAGTACCAGTAAGATGTTACCCAACATTTTTCTGGTCAACTCTGTTCAGACCACTAAGGTCAATCTGATGTAAACAAGTGCCACGACCTTCAACTCAGCAGGAGCCAAGGCCTTGTTGGCTCCTAGCAGGCACAAGCCACATTGGTTGATGGAGCCAAGACAGAGGCCCATCCATTTTCTTCTGGAGTCTAGGCCCATGGGGAGCTCTGCTCTGAGGTGATTCATGCACCCATGAGCCAGAGCTGGGGTTAGTGAGCAGAAGGAGAAGTCTTCTAAATCAATAAGCTAAAATTACACTTCTGGGAAGAGATGAGAAGGCCCTGAATGTAATGTATATCTAGGGAACAAGAACAAAGGGGCATCAGAACTGTTCTGGGCAGACTTCAATTATATTATTAGCTCACTGAATAACCTTGGGAAAAGTCGCCTCCCCTCTGGTCCTCGGCTGGGGAGGTCGTCTCTACAGTGCTTCCAGCTCAGACAGTTTAGGTTCTAAGATGCTACTCCCACGAACATTCTGTGTTCTACAGTTTCAGACTCTGTCAGCTCTTCACAATTTATGTGCTGAGGTCCCTTCCCCGCTTTAACGCTATTATTCACATTTTTATCATGCTTTAAGGTTTACAAGGCATTTTTTTTCACAACCAATCTGTGAGGCAGAGAGCACTTTTCACAATAATAATAGCAATAATAATAATGGGTGACATTTCTATATCATATATATTTATATATCATTTCTATAAGCTAAGATACTTAACATATATGTTATAAGGAGGATCAAATGAGATAACATACATTAAAAAGCAATCATCATGATTATTATTAACATCATTATCTTATTTGAGTCTCACAACCATTTTGTAAAGTAAGTACTAATTAGCAAGCCTGCACAACCTGTGGCCTGCAGGCTGCTTGTGGCATGCCAAAAGATTTCTGGTGGCCCATGAAAAATGTAGAGGAAAACAACCTTTGTATGTATAGGAAATCTTTTGGCATGCTGCAAGTGGCCAGCGGGCCATAATCAGCCCATGGGCGGCAGGTTGTATAGGTGTGTACTAGAAGCATTATTGTCCCAAACCCAGAAATGTTAAGTGACTTGCCTATGATCACACAGCTAGTGCCACAGTCTGGATTTGAACTCAGGCCTCTTAACTCTAAGAAGAGCACTAAGAATCTCTGAAGGAGAAAGGTCCCCAGAAGTCATTCTGTCCAATAGAAACTTACAAATTCCTCTCTAATATCCTCACCAAGAGATGGTTACCTAGACTTTGCTTGAAGACCTTTATTGAGGGGGAAGTCACTACCAAAGCAGGAAAGTCATTCACTGTTAAATGAGTTTTTCCTTGCTTTGAGCCTAAATCTACCTTTTTTGCAACCTCTCTACTCACTCATTGCTTGGCTCTGGGGGGGTGGGGGTGGGGGGTTGTAGAATAAATCTAATCCCTTCTCCCATGACAGATTTTCCACAAATACCTTGAATGAACAAATGAAGACACATTTATCAATTACTTACTAAGCTCAAGCACCAGGGATACAAATGCAAAAGCAAAGCTAGGCCCTGTCCTCAAGGAGCTGACATCTTTAGGGTCAGGGCAGGCTTCTTATTGGAAGTAACATCTGAGGTGGCCTTTGAAGGAAGCAAGGAATTCCAAGAGGATTTGCCAGGCAGGGGGGACAGCCTGGGCAAAGATAAAGAGGTGGGCCAGATAACAAAGATAACAGCAGGTGGGCCAGTGTGGCTGGAACTGTGAAGTCTGTGGAGGAGGACAGAGACAAATAAGCCTGGACAGGCCCTAGGCCTCAAGCATATTTTTCCAGGCTTTACAACCTCTCAATCAACAAGCCTTTATTAAGTGTCTACAATGGACCAATACTGTGCACTGGAGACACAAAGACAAAAGAGAACAACAAACAGCCCACGTCCTTGAAGAGCTGACAGTCCAGCTTAGAGATACTTTGTACACAGAAATGCAGTAGAATAATTAGGATAACTTAGGGGGAAGGAGAAAAAGTTTCATGTAGAAGGTAGGCCTCGAGTCAAGCCTGGAAAGAAGCCAGGGATCCTAAGGCTTGGAAGTGAGGAAAGAGTGATCCCAGACATGGGGACGAAGCCAGTTCAGAGATGGAATGTCTCTTGTGAGGAACAGCAAAGGTCCATTTGGCTGCACATGCAGGGAGGGAAATCACGCATGTCTAAGAAGACAGAAAAGGGAGGTTGAGGTCAGGTCGTAAAAGACTTCAAATGCCAGAGAGAGGAGTTTCTATTTGACCCTGGAGAAAGACGAAGTCACTGAAGTGAAGGGCTTCTGTGGACGGATCTGTGCTTGAGGAGCATCACTTTGATAGCCAAGTGGAAGACGGTTGGAAAGGGGAGAGACGCTGGGCAGAGAGACGGGATCAAGGACACACTGCCATCATTCACGCAGTTTCCATGCAATCTTCCACGTCTAAGTCTGACCAGGGTCATTCCCTTACTCTTAAACTCTGCTGGCTCCCTATTACCTCCAGGATTAAATATGAAACCCCATTTGGCTTGGTAAGCCCTTCATCACCTGACCCCTTCCTACCTTTCCACCTACACTTTGCTCCCTTCTATATACTCTATGATCCAGTAATAGCAGCCTTCCTGCTGTTCCTTGAACATGACGTTCCATCCCATGACTGACTCCCTGCCTTTTCGCTGCCTGTCCTACAAACCCAGAATGCCTCTCTCCTCACCTCTGCCTCCTTGTTTCCTTCAAGACTCAGCTCAAATCCCTTCTGTAGGATTTTCTTTCCCTCCTTGTCCCTGTCCAGTCCCTTCCCTAGTCCGACTACCTTCCATTTGCATACATCTGTATCTAAATGGTTATTTGCAAGTTGCCTCTCCCATTACAATGTGAGCTCCTAAAGGGCTAGGATAATTTTTGCCTTCCTTTGTATCCCCAGGGCTTAGCACAGTGTCCCACGTACTCAGTACATGCACAATGTCACTGTGGCCCAGGATGCAATGGATGGCCTTGGCATCTTCCATGTCTGACCAAGCTCCAACCTCCACAGCGCCTGCTTCAGCAGCCTTCATGGCCGTTGGAACAAACTGTTCTCAGGCGCCCATTAAGTCTTCATGTGATTAGGGCAGAGTCCCCCTGACTAGTGGGTTTGAGGCCTGTTGGTTACTCTCCATCTGGTTGAGCCCATCTGCTGAGACAGTTTTACCAAGGTGTGGCCCCCGCACATGCTGCAGCTCGTTGGAGACACAGGTGAGAGGTGGGTGACAGGTGGACACCACAGGTGGACAAGTGGCCCTGAAAGGGCTCAGCAAGCCCTCCCACCAGAGGTGTTAGTCCACCCTGTGCACCCCATACACCCCAAATGTATAATAAGTATTTATGCACTTGATATGCCGTGGCTTCCAATCTCTATCCCTCAGTGCTTTATCTTCACTTTCCTCCCTTCCCAATCACAACCTTGTAGTTAACCAAATAAACTCTATGTTGTCCACCATTCCCTAATCTTTTCCCCCTTGTCCTGTCTCTGCTCTTGCCTTGTTTTGCTAATCCCCAGCCCTGGGTTACTCCCACCACATGCCTCCTACACTCCTATTCATTTGCTGCTGAACAGAGCTGAAGGAAATCAAGCAATTGAGACTACCAGATGCATTACAGATCTATGTTATCTAATGTCAGTTGTGCCCTCATGTCAGCAAAGCAATTCTTTCCCATGTCCCTACCTGATTTTGTCCTCACACTCTCCCACAGGGGGTGCTAGTCCTCCCCGAACACCTCAAACAGCCCTTTCCAGGGCTGCTCCTCCACCACTGGTGTCCACCTGTCTCCCAACTCTCACCTGAGGTTCCAAGAAGCTGTAGCATGTGCAGTGGCCACGGCGTGGTAAAAACTGTCTGCTAAGAAGGGATAAACCAGGTTGAGGTTAATCAAAAGGCCTCAAACCCAACCACTTTTAGAAGATTATTTTGGAAACTGAGTGAAGGATAGACTGGAATGGGAAGGAGGAAGAATAGCTTTAGGAAGGGAAAGGCACAGAGCAAGATGCATATAGAAGGTTATGACCAGTCAGAGAAGGGAGCTTTAAAGTTTTTGAACACGGAAGTGGCACACTTGTGGGTAATGGTGAGATCCTTCCATGGAGTGGTGCAGAGGAGTAGGTCATGGGAATTGAGGAGACTAAAGAATGCACAATGTTTGAAGGAACATTGATACGTACGCTGAAAGCCCCTAGTATGATGGCAGGAGTTAGGGGTAAAGAGGAAGTCTGTGAGCCAGGTAATGAATTCCTAAAGGAAAGAGGGAGAATGACTTGGGGCTGATAGATAACTACCAGTAGGATCTAGATTGGGTGACAAATTTTTCTGCCCAATGTCTGACCAAGAATCCCTTCTATAACACTCCCAATAAAAAGTGATCCATGTTCTGTTTGAAGAACTCTAATGAGGAAGAATCCACTATGCCCCCAAAATAGACTACTTCACTTTTGGACAGTTCAAAGTACTGTATAAGAAAATGTATCCTTTCATCAAGCCTAAATCTAACCCTTTGCAATTTCATTCTAGCTTCTGGGGCCAAGAAACTAAATCTAATCCCACTCCTACAAACTAGTCCTTCAAATATGTGATGACAGCTCTTCTCTCCCACAGACTAGACATCCCAAATCCCTTCAGTCATCCTCATACGGCATGTTTTCTAGGCCTTTCACCATCCTTATCACTCCATTCTGAATATTTTTCCATTTGCTTAGGTACTTCTTAAAATGCAGTCCCCAGAACTTAATATAGGACTCATGATATGACCTAATTAGGGCAAAACAGAACAGAATTATTACCTCGCTTATTCTGGATACTCTGCCCCCTCTGCCAAGGATAATGTTACGGTTTTTGGCTGCCATGTCAACTGTTATTGAGCTTGTAGTCCACTAAACCCATTTCTATTTCACATAGAAATAGTTATCTAGTCATATCCATTCCATCTTATAGCAGTGAAGTAGATTTTGAACACTCAACGTAGAACTCTTACTAGGGATGTTGAGGTCCCATACATACTAAAATATTCACAGTACTTCTTAGATTATGAATTTCATAGCAACTTTTGTGGTAACAGAAAGTTGGAAATAAAAGTGAATAGTGAAAACAACACTCAGAGGCAGCCAAACTAAAAATAATGGCATCGGCCAATCTTTGTCCTGGAAAGACAATGAAACCTACTTCCTTCTGGTTGGCAGAAAGATGAAAGTAAGCACAAAGCCCTGCTTCACTCCATTAGTGACTGGGAAAGTGTGAAAGCATCATCCATTGTCCAGAACCCGTGCACACATGCCATCATGGAAATGGCACACAGGGCTGTGCGCTTGCTCCCATAAATTATTTAACTTGAAAAGGCTACAAGCCAAGATTAAAGTGGAAGGAGAATTGGTGTGTAACTTTTTGTTTGCAGACGATTATGCACTCGATGCAGCCTCTGAGGCTGAAATGCAACAGAGTTTAAATCAATTCTCTGCCACTTCTGTTCATTTTGGCCTGACAATCAACACCAAGACAACAAAGGTTCTCCACCAGCCAGCTTCACATCATCCATACGTGGAGCCATCGGTTATAGCAAATGGAGAGATTCTGAAGGCTATGGATAAATTCACTTACCTTGGCCATATACACACAGGTGATGAGGTTGATGCACACATTGCCAGAGCTAGTTCAGGGTTTAGGAGGCTCCACAGAAAAGTGTGGGAGAGAAGAGGTATTAGGCTGCCTACCAAACTGAAGATCTACAGAGCTGCTGTGTTGATCTCATTGCTGTATGCCTATGGAATGTGGACAATCTACCTGCGCCATGCCAGGAAACAGAATTGCTTCCATTTGAATTGTCTTACAATGAAGACCCCCTGGCAGGATAAGGTACCAGGCACTGAAGTCTTTTCTCAAGCTGAACTGCCAAACATTCAAATCCTAATGCAAAGAGTGCAACTCCAATGGGCTGATGGCATCATTTCAATGTCAAACGTACATTTGCCTAAAAGACAATTTTATGCAGAATTCACACAAGGCAACTGCTCATAAGGTGGTCAGAAAAAGAGTGAAGAACTCTGGAATCAATTTCGAGGCATGGGATACACTGGCACAAGACCGTGCAGCATGGTGTGCCCACATCAGAGAAGTCACTGTGCTCTGCAAATTAAGTAGAATTGCAATAGCTCAGAAGAAACGTGAGATACACAAATTTAGAAAGATCTCCATTCCAAATGTGCATAAAGACTATTTGTGCCCAACCTGTGGGGGAGCCTTTCAAGCTCATATTGATCTGATTAGCCACAGTCGGACACACTGTACATTGACCCCAACATAGTAATGTCATTTTGGTCCTCTTCAAGTATGAAGGACAACCAACCAGAAAGATGGAAGACCATTAATATAGAGTGTTATATATGTTTGTCAGAAAGCTGCGGTTTTTTCTCAATTAATTCTACTTAATTACTTTCCTTTATTACAAGGGAGAGTTCAGCTAAGGGAAAGGAAAGGGTTCAGAAAATCACTGATATTAAAAATCAAAAGGCATCAATAAAACTTTTTTAAAAATTCATCTTATTCCATCAACCCATTTTTCTTCATCCAAGTCATTGACAAAAATGCTGGAAAGCACAAGTCAAGAACAGATCCCTGGACCACTCCACTAGAAGCTTCCCTCCAAGTTTACATTGTCCTATTAACTACTCTGGGTCTGGTCATTCAACCAGCTCCAAATCCACTTAACCTAGGGAGAAGGCTTACTCACGTCACCTTTCTAATTGTTTGCGTCTCAAGTTTTGATTTAACTCAATTTACTTCCATAGCTAAGATGTTACTGGACAAATCTGGCTGTGCTAAGTGCCAGGGATACTAACAGAAAAGAAAGAAAGAACTTGTCCTTAAACAGCACCCATTCTAATTGAGGAAGAGGGTAAGCTACTTCATACTTCCACAATCTGGTTCTCTCCTAGTTTTAGGTCTCCCTGCTCACTTAAAATCACCTCTCCTCTGACCAGACTGCTATCCTTGCCAAGCTCCCCCTTTCTCTTCCCTCCCTCTAGACTCTTGCTGACCATTCTTTCAGAGATGTGATTAAAGATCAAAGAATTTAGAGTCAGAAGGGATTTAGAGATCATCTAATCCAGAGGTTCTCACTTATATGGCCTACCACCCCCTTTTCAAAAAAAAAAAAATTACTCAGCACCCTCCTGGAAAACTTTAACCCTTTAATGTTTTTTTTTAAAATTTGCGTCATTTTAAAAAAATAATTTTTTTAAAGGACCCACCTTAAATTTAATAATTTATTGTAAATTTGTGCGTTTTTTCCTGCATTGAAATTTTGATGACACAACATTGTATCACATAACTGTATAGTATCGTACTGTAAACAAGACTACTCACCTGCTAACACTTGCTTGTGTTGGCACCTGTTGGTGGACTTGACCACTAGTGGATCAGTTATAATTTGCATTTTGCGTGTTCATTTGGAAAATAATGTAATCACTACGACTTTAACTCTGTTACACAACAGATGAAACATGTACAAACGGCTTTTCAAAATCTTCTTATCTTCTCTTCTTTCCTTATGCTTCCACTGCCCCCTTATTTTCATTCAATGCCCCCCACTTGCACCTGAGACTACTACTGCTCCCCTGGATTATTCTAGTGCCCTTCAGTGGGCAGTATCACCCACTTTGGGAACCTCTGAATTCTAGTCTAATACTTTTGTTTTACAGAAGAGGAAACAGAAGCATAAGGAAGTCAGGCAATTTGCACAAAAACATCCACATGTAAATACTGGAGTTAATAATCAAACCCAGTGCTCTAAAATGGGTCTAGAATAAATATTCTTTTTTGTTTGTTTGTTTTTTGCTTTTTGGTGAGGGTTACACAGCTACTAAGTGTCAAGTGTCTGAGGCTGGATTTGAACTCAGGTCCTCCTGATTCCAAGGCCAGAGCTCTATCCACTGTACCACCCAGCTGCCCCCAAAATCCCATCTTTTTTATTTTTTTTTAGACTAGGCAATGGGGTTAAGTGACTTGCCCAGGGTCACACAGCTAGTAAGTGTCAAGTGTCTGGGGCTGGATTTGACTCCTGAGGTCCTCCTGTCTCCAAGGCCAGTGCTTTATCCACTGCACCACCTCGCTGCATGCTAAACGTTCTTTTTACCATGCTAGATTGCCTCTATGATCATAAACTCCATTTTTTTTTTAAAGAAAAAGAAACTGAGACTCAGAAAGGTAAAGCCACTTAACCTGGGATTATATAGCTAGTGTTTTTGTTTTTGTATCCCTAGCACTTAGCACAATACTTTATACATGTTTGTTCAGTAGTGGCTGACTCTTTGTGACCTCGTGGACCATAGCATGCCATTGCTGTCCATGGGGTTCTCTTTGCAGATACCAGAGTGGTTTGCCATTTCCTTCTCCAGTGGATTAAGGCAAACAGAGATTAGTGACTTGCCCATAGTCACACACATAGTCAGACACATAGTGAGTGTCTGAGGCTGGATTTGAACTCAGGTCTTCCTGACTCCAGGCCCAGCACTCTATCCACTGAACATCTAGCTGCTACTTTATACATAGTAGGCATTTTGTTATCATTATTTTAAAAATATTTAGTAGCTCATATTAATACAGCGCCTTAAGGCTTATGAAGTGTTTCCTCACAATAACCCTGTGAAATAAAGGTACTATTAGCTCCACTTTACATCATAATAAGCTTGAGGCCAGAAAAGTGAAATGTGTAGCATAAACTCAGCTGCCAAGACTCAGACCCAAGTCCTCTGGCTCTAGCCCCAGGCTCCTGCCTCAACACCACATTGTTCTTCCCAATGCCATACTCCCAGGGCCCGATCTTGGCAGAGCTCTCGTTTGTCCAACTGTTTGAAAACAGCACTGAGCCTATACCTCCTGTAACCTCAATTCAGTAGTAACATGTGCAACAGAGGTCCTCACTGGGAAGCAGTTCCAGGCTGTCACCACTCCCAGAGGGCAAGGCCAAACCATCTCTTCACAGAAATGTTCTGTGGCCAAGTTTGCCAATCACTTCTTCTTCGGTCTTAAGATCTGGGGTGGGAATTGGGAAAGAAGAGGGAGAGAAGGGCAGGAGAGTATGGAAATCAAGCACCTTAGGTCTGTGCCAACAGTCACTACATCTGGTTGTTTACTGAGCCTGGAGAATTCCACTGTGTGGGTTGGTCTGTTCCTTCTAGAAGAACAGGAAAATAAGAAAACAAGCTTGACCTCAGTGCACAGAAACAAACCACCCAGGCTGTCATCCTTCCTGGTGCAAAGGTAAAGTATATGCCTTGGCTTCATGGAGGGAAGCCGCCAGAGGGACAGTTAGCCGCCCCCTCCCCAACCCCCATCCTGTTTATTGTCTACACAGAATGGGTGAGAAAAAATAGCTAGCCACCAAAAAATGGGGCTCTCACCTTCTGTCAGTCCCTCAGCTTCTCTGGTCTTTGGCTGTGGTCTAGTGGTAAGAATATAGGACCTGATACCAGAAAATCCAATGATTCCCCAAATGCTACCACTCCCCGTGTTGGCTATAAGTAGGTACTTCTTAATATACGTTGGTAGGATGATCAATCAGGGGTCACTATTATGTGCTCCATCCTACCTTCCCATTTTTGGTTTAAAGGGTACTCCTTTCAAACATCTAGACCCCATAGGGCAGCACTTTTTGTCCAGTTATTAGCCACTGCTGACTAAAACCCTTTTGTACTTCAACACTTCCCAGACTTTTTCTTCCTGCCTGTTGGAAACAGAATCTAAGATGAGTCATTTGCAGTAAATGGCTTTCAAGAGTACCCCACAGCTTAGGTATCAGTGCACGATTCCCGAATGCTCTAACCCTTCCCACCTCCTTCACATGTGTGTGCTGTCTCTGCACACTTGTTCATTCCTGGCTCCTCTGCCCAGTTGGCGGTCAGTGTTATACAAATACCTGCCCAGAAAGAACTGGCCAGATATCAGTTGATTTCTATTATCTGAACGCTGCTTCCAGAAGGAAAATGGATGGCTCATGGTGCCTCTGGACGTGGTAAGGCTCCTATGGATCAGCGGGCCAACTCAGAGGATTACATGCTGAGCTGTTCAAGACTTGCATCTCATTAAGAGCAAGTCTCTGAATCAGTCAGATGCAGCATTAGTCAGGGAACTTGGGAACAATATGTTACATACCAAACAACTAATTACGGTGGCTCTACTACTGTATCACTGACTCAGACACGAGGACAGACACACGATCACTGCTTTTGCTACTACGACAATTATATTCTTAGGATTGCACTCACCATCAGTTGGGATGCCACTGGACCCTTTGGGGTAAAAGCAGAGGGTTACAAGTTTACCTTAGAACCTTGGCTTATGACCAGTGGCAACCACTAGGAAAATGAAAGCTTGTTTGTACAACAGTATTATCATAATTATAGTCATCACGACCATTATTATATTAGCATCATATAGTAATGACACTATGAACAATAATAGCTTTTATCTGCATAGTGTTCTACAGTTTACAAAGCACTTTCCTTAGAACAGCTCTGAAAGTAGGCAAGACAAGCATTACTGTCCTTATTTTATAGATGAAATGTGTTTCAGAAAGGTTTAATTCATAGGCTGATAGAGCTGGAAGAGGTCCAAAAGATTAACTAGTCCAAACCCTGCATTTTACAGAAGAGGAAACTGAGGCCAAAAGAGAATAAGCAACTCATCCAAAGGCATATAGTCAGTTAGCAGTAAACAGGCACTAAAATCCAAGTTTCCTAAGTGCAAGTCACAAACTATAAGTTCAGTTCTTTTTCTTAATTACACTATACCATACTACATATTAATCTCTTTCTTCTTTGAATTTTCATAGCCCTCACTGTCTGAATGCCACAAGCCAGCATTTATGTGATCACAGGATTTTAGAATTAGAAGTGAGTGACCTTAGTGACAATCTGTCCAACTCTCTCATTTTACAGATAAGGAAATTAAGGCTCTAAGAGGTAAAAATCACTTGCCCACAGTCAGATAGATAATAAACAAATGGCAGAACTGGGACTTAAACCCAGGTCCTTTGACTCTAAATTTACTGATCTTCTCACTACATCAACCTGTATTTGATTCTGTCCTGGATATTTTTACTATCTTTTGAGAATTGTGAGGAAAGAGTTTTAGGGACTGCAAAGCACTATAAAATGAGAACTGTTACCATCAACATTAATTTCAGTGCTCTTTAAAAGGAAAATGTAGGAGAAAACAATGCATTTGTACTGGCCATCAGACTTTAAAAATGGATTACATTCAGGCTCCTCCTATGGAGAGGAAGAGAGCTTAGGTGGGGTGGAAGGTGAAATGTGGCAACTGAAAAAGCTGGGGCATCAGTCATCATAAAGAAGATAGAACCCTATGTCTCCTTCCCTATTCTTCCTCATCCTATTTAGCCTACACTTTGCCACAGGGTGAACAGGAGATCCCGAGGGGTCGAGGTAGGGGGTGAGGAGCAATGCACTTTGGTGCCTTGAATGAAGTGCCTAGTTGGGCTAACAGGCACCTGGTTCATGTGTATCATGACAAACCAGTGACAGCCACATGTTTTAGAAGGTTGATAAGTAGTCTACACACAGTATTTGATTCCCAGACTGGTTTCTGCCACCTCATACCCTTCTGACAGGTCACCCAACCTTTGTCATGGGTACAGCCTGATGATAAAGACAATGTCCAGGCAACATACTTGCTTATGGACAGAATGTCCTGGGCCTGGGCCATTTGATTCTCACAGGATCAGGTCCCTAGGTACAGAAGCATTCATCCATTAATCCAATTTGCTGTCAAGGAGATTCTTGTTCCAGTATTAGATGGCCGCTGAGACCCTTCCACAGACTTGGAGATTCTACGGTCCTGTGACACGGGTCTTATTGCTGCCTATGTATTCTTGTCTCCTCAGCTAAACTATGAGTTCCTACGAAGGCAAGACCTAGTCTTCCATAGCCACATGTGGGACCACACAACAGAAGCTCACTTAGTACTTACCTAGTCAACTGCAGTAAGAGTTGTAGGCAGTTAAATATTTATTAGGTGCCTTCTATGTGCTGAGCACTGTGCTAAGTACTGGGGATTCTTGAAAGGTAAAAAATAGTCCTTGCCCTCAAGGAGCTCACAGTCTATGTCAGAAGACTAGGAAGGTATCATGGTAATCTTTACTGTGAAAGGGGAAGGTGAGCATGGAAGTGCTGACAAGCAGAATCTTAGACCTACAATGTACTTCATCAAGTCTGCCATTGTCATGGATTTCATATTTCTAAAGATTTTTGTACTCCTGATCTCTACACAGATTATGAATTACTAGCTATCTGCCAAATAACACATTTAACAGTCCCATATAGATTGTAAAGCAGCAAAGTATCATGGAAAGATCATTAATCCAGGGGCAGCTAGGTGGTGCAGTGGATAGAGCTCAGGCCCTGGAGTCAGGAGGACCTGAGTTCAAATGTGACCTCAGACAACGCACAAGTCACTTAACCACAACTGCCTCACCAAAAAAAGAAAAAAGAAAAAAGAAAAAAATCATTAGTCTACAATTCAGAAGACCTGAGTTCTAGTGTTAGCACTGTTCTGATTTGCTGTGTGATCTTGAGCAAGTCATTTTCCTTATCTGGACCTCAGTTTTGTTATACATCAAATGAAGGAACTGAATTTGTACTTCAGTTTCTGCCCTAGGTTTGTGAGGTTAATTCTAAGAAGTGGGCCTTCCCATCCAATTAGCTCTCAAAATGAACAGTTACATAGGAAATGCTGCCCCCAGGCAACTAAAGGGTCAAAGCAAAACCCAATATCCAATTCATATATATTCCAGTAAGATTGATTGAATGATATGAGTTAGATACAGCCAGCCAGGTCTCCAAAAACAGCCAGTGCAGGGAATGAAAAAGCGGCCAAAGCCCTCTCAGGCCTGAGCACATGAGGCCCGCTGCTCCAGGGCTGCGGGGTGCCTGGCTCTTCATCAGCTTTCTCCACTCGGATACACTACCAACGATCACCTGAGGTTTGTAGGAAGAGTCTTTAGCAACAGTCAGGTTTGAGGTTGGACTATTCTGGGTTATAATGAGAAAAAAAGTTCTATTTCTGCCATTACTCCAATCAGTAAGGCTCCACTTTCCATTCTTGAAGACTGAAGAGTACTAATTGGCCAGGGCACACACACCGGTGCTCATGGACAGTCTTTTCCAACTCATGATTGGGAGCACTTAGCCTGAAACACATTCAACAACCTCAAAAGCCTCTGATGAAAACGTGTGTGTGTGTGAAAACCTATGATGGACTGATTCTCGTGGATTACTCAAGGATGACATATACTCAGTAGCATTTGGAGGAGGCAGGTCCTTCAGAATAACCTTGAAAGAATCTACTGTTATCTTACAGTGGGAGAGGGTGGTATAATGTGGATGGCAGCAAAGCCTTTGAGAAAAGTAACCAGGGAAAAAACTCTGTTAAACTTGTGCCATGCAAATGTATTACTTAGGCTTTACAAGTGCCTATGCGGCAAAGAAAACTATTCATTCTTAACAAATACAAGCAAAACCCAGTACAATAAACCACACTAATACAAAAGTTTCTTCTGCTTGGGAAAGTATTCTCCCCATGTTGGGGGGGAGTGGGAGGGCAGTTTATATTTGCAATTTCAGTAGACAACAGATGATGATGATTGTAAAAATGGTTTGAATTACAATTTGTGCATTTCTGTATTAGAAGTTCATACATCAATAGTATCTTAAAACAGCAATTGGGCCCCAGCACTCAAAACAAGGCTCTGACTACTGAAAACAAGCCAACCATAACAAGTCCTCTAATATTCTAGGCATTCTGTGGCCCCCTGGTATTTGGAACTGACTCTAGGCAAAGCCCTGCCCAAGTACAAGCAAGAAATGATCATGCTTTATATTCGACATGCTCCCATCCCCCACCCCCTCACCCCAACCAAATATACTTATCCAGCTGAAGTCAGTTTTAGAAAATATCAAAGTACAGCCTGAAAGAAGAAAAGAAACCACCCAAGAGCAGATTGCCCAGGAAAAAGTTGAAGGTGAAACATTCTCTAAACATTTACTAAGCACCTACTGTGTGCAATGTATTTGTTGATACTGAGAGAAATATCATTATAAACAAAACCTTGCTCTCTTCCCTCAAAGAGCATATAATTTAATCAGTATATAAGTCACTACACAGATAAATCTATCCATTTAAACACAAATGTCCAGGGAATACACTATGCCATGAGATGAGCTGAAGGAGCCATGACTTCAA